>NC_090265.1:1546481061-1546671061 GCF_040414725.1 Anabrus simplex
CTGGAAGGTCTGGATTTTAGAAATAGCAGTGAGAGCGCTAAAGGTGTGCTTTGTATGTGCCATCTGTCGGTTCAGTATTCAACTAAACTATTGGAATGGCTGCGGGCTGCGGACTCTATGTTATTTTCTCCTCTGCTTTATTATTACCATGTATATTTTACCGAACTCGTACGCTCATGTTCATTGATAGTAGGGCCTACTGATTATATAGGCTACTTGCTGAACGTATTTTTGATTATTATGGAAGGTGTTGTCAATAAAATTTAGGTTAGGCATATACATAATTCGTGAAAAAGAAATATAATGATGTTGATAGGGAGGAAATATCCATGCAAGATCCATGTGCGGTGTTAAAAGAATCTGTTGAAGTAAATTAAAAAAATAGTATATGCAACATATAGCATACTTGAATAATATTTTATATTGATTTGAAGGTGGTGTCCGCGGTATGTTCGATCTCTAACCTAAGTTTCGCCCAGTGAGTACGGAAAGTTTTACCGATTGATATACATGAATTCACTTCGGAAGCTCTTAATCTCTTCAAAGATCTCTAGCGTCACTTGGACATTTCATTAGTCGGAGTTGACTTCCAGATAAATTCCTCAATTTCCCCTTCTGTCATTGACCTTCAGAAATTGCTGCAGGCAAGCTGCCCACTCGATTGCCAATCTCACTGCTCACATATTCTGGCATCGCAGTAAACATTTCAACGCCTTGCTTAAAGATTTAGAATGAAAAAATTCCTCAGCCTGTTTGCAGTCATTCGACCGGGTCAGGAATGGAATGAATGAAGCCCCCATCTAGCGGCGAGGGTAGGAACTGCGCCGGCTGCTTAAGCCTGTCACATTCTTCTGGGGAAATTATTAATGAATGACAGAGGAAATTACTTTTTTTCTATTGGCTTTACGTCGCACCGACACAGATAGGTCTTATGGCGACGACGGGACAGGAAAGGGCTAGGACTGGGAAGTAAGCGGCCGTGGCCTTAAATAAGGTATAGTACGCGAACCTTTTCTTGAGCCCTAAGCTCCATAGTGCTGAATGGGAACTACAGCCCGCAGCATTTGCCTTATGTGAAAATGGTAAACCACGGAAAACCATCTTCAGGGCTGCCGACAGTGGGGTTCGAACCCACTATCTCCCGAATACTGGCCGCACTTAAGCGACTGCAGCTATCGAGCTCGGTGACAGAGGAAATTAAATGATTGTTGGGGATTCGAGATGAGTACATAAAGGCACTACTTTCCAGGAGTGACATATCTTTGGATATCCTTCTGTTATACATGATCAATACATTAAACCCAAAACAATCCAATCTCCACTTCAATTTCCTGACACAAGTACACACTAGTTCCAAGCTTTGGACGATAACAATAACAAAGACTGCTTCATAGTCTTCTTCTTTCCTTCCTGTCAAGTTAAATACAAGAGGACAAATTGGGGAAAATATTCATTTATAGGAAGGGGAGTTAGGGATTGGAATAACTTACCAAGGGAGATGTTCAATAAATTTCCAGATCAGTATTGATTGATTGATTTTCAGTGAAACGTCTGAAGAATGGGAAGAATTGCGAGTATTTCCCGAACGGGAGGAGTCTCTTCTCCAGTTACTCCCCTGAAGACTGAATATCTTGTGTAGAAGTTCATGCACCGTAACTTTATTCCCTTCTGTGTAGTACATAATGCCTAATCAAGAGGTGGTAGTCGTTACATAATAGAAGAGGCCGGCACACTAACCCCTGAGACACGGATGCTCCCCTAAAGGTTTTTTCAATCAGTCACTACTGATCTGCATTTAGGGCAGTCGCCCAGGTGGCAGATTTCCCATCTGTTGTTTTCCTAGTCTTTTCTTAAATGATTTCAATGACTTCTTGCTTTCCTTTAATATTGCCGATCAATTTAACTACTGTAATATATAAGCGTCCACACACCTTGAAAATATTTGACAATATATTATCACTCCGTCACATATAATACTACAACAGATCCACTAACAGTCAGGATTCACATCGAAAACATCCAAGGGACTGTAAACATTACCATGTGCTAGCCATGCATTCGAAGCTGAAACGCCCACAACATGGCGATGCATGAAAGTGTTCAATATTCCACATAGCATTGACGCACTTTGCGAGTCTAGATAATTAATATTAAAGTCTTTGGTCTAATATAATCAGAAAGAATGTTTTCCCAAAGCTTACATGCAATGCATGTCAAACTGACTGGCCTATAATTTTTTTCTTTTGCTATTAGCTCTACGTCGCACCGACACAGATATGTCTTATGACGACGATAGGATAGGAAAGGCCTAGGAATGGGAACGAAGCAGCTGTGGCTTTAATTAAGGTACAGCCCCAGCATTTGCCTGGTGTGAAAATGGGAAACCACGGAAAACCATCTTCAGGGCTGCCGACAGTGGGGTTCGAACCCATTATCTCCCAATTACTGAATACTGGCCGCACTTAAGCGATTGCAGCTATTGAGCTCGGTCCTATAATTTTCAGCTTTATGTCGTTCACCCTTTCCTTTATACACAGGGGCTACTCTAGCAACTCTCCATTCATTTGGTATAGCTCCTTCATGCAAACAATAACCAAATAAGTACATCAGATATGGTACTAAATCCCAACCCATTGTCTTTAGTATATCCCCTGAGACCTTATCAATTCCAGCTGCTTTTCTAGTTTTCAACTTTTGTGTCATACTGTATAAATCTTTGTTGTCATAGGTAAATTTTAATACTTCTTTAGTATTAGTAAACTCCTCTATCTGGACATTATCCTTGTAACCAACAATCTTTACATATTGCTGACTGAATACTTCTGCCTTTTGAAGATCAGCACATACACACTCCCCTTGTTCATTAATGATTCCTGGAATGTCCTTCTTGGAACCTGTTTCTGCCTTAAAGTACCGGTACCTATACATACTCTTCCATTTTTTTTTTAAATTTGCATGACCGCCAATTATGCTTGCCATCATGTTATCCTTTCTTTCTTTTTTTTAAGTTGCTTTACGTCGCACCGACACAGATAGGTCTTATGGCGACGATGGGACAGGAAAGGGCTAGGAGTGGGAAGGAAGCGACCATGGCCTTAATTAAGGTACAGCCCCAGCATTTACCTGGTGTGAAAATGGGAATCCATGGAAAACCATTTTCAGGGTTGTCGACAGTGGGGATCGAACCCACTATCTCCCAAATTCTGGATACTGGCCGCATTTAAGCGACTGCAGCTATCGAGCTTGGTCATGTTATTCTTTTTTTTTTTTTTTTTTTGCTAGTGGCTTTACGTCGCACCGACACGGATAGGTCTTTCGGTGACGATTGGACAGGAAAGGGCTAGGAGTGGGAAGAAAGCGGCCGTGGCCTTAATTAAGGTACAGCCCCAGCATTTGCCTGGTGTGAAAATGGGAAACCACGGAAAACCATTTTCAGGGCTGCCGACAGTGGGGTTCGAACCTACTATCTCCCGAATACTGGATACTGGCCGCACTTAAGCGACTGCAGCTATCGAGCTCGGTCATGTTATCCTTAGCTGACTTCTTTGCTATATTCAACTTCCTAGTAAGTGCCTTCAATTTCTCCTTACTTCCACAGCTATTTCTAACTATTTCTTTCCAATCTGCACCTCCTTCTTAGTCTCTTTACTTCCCTGTTATAATATAGTGGATCTAGATCATTCCTTACCACATTTAAAGTACAAACCTATTTTCACATTCCTCAACAATTGCTTTAAACCCATCTCAGAGTCTGTGTACATTTTGATTTACCATTTTCCACCAATCATAGTTACTTTTTACAAACTCCCTCATGCCTGTTTTATCAGACATATGTCCGACTCGTTGGCTGAATGTTCAGCGTACTGGCCTTCGGTTCAGAGGGTCCCGGGTTCGATTCCCGGCCGGGTCGGGGATTTTAACCTTCATTGGTTAATTCCATTGGCCCGGGGGCTGGGTGTTTGTGCTGTCCCCAACATCCCTGCAACTCACATACCACACATAACACTATCCTCCACCACAATAACACGCAGTTACCTACACATGGCAGATGCCGCCCACACTCACCGGAGGGTCTGCCTTACAAGGGCTGCACTCGGCTAGAAATAGCCACACGAAATTATTATTATCAGACATATGGTACTGCTAATATTCCTAATTTTAATACCTTCCTTTCTTTCACATTTATTTTTAACTACCACAGAAACAGCTTCGTGATCACTAACGCCATCTATTAATTCGGTTTTTCTATATAGCTCATCTGGTTTTACCAGCACCACATCCAGAATATTCTTCCCTCTAGTGGGTTCCATCACTTTCTGAATCAGATGCCCTTCCCATATTAACTTATTTGCCATTTGTTGGTCATGCTTTCTGTCGTTTGCATTACCTTCCCAATTATTATTTGGTAAATTGAGATCACCCGCTACAATCACGCCCCTTTCCATATTGTTTCCCAGATAGCTGATTTCTGAATCTGCGTCAGCGCTACCCTTTCCTGGTCTGTACACTCCAAAGACATCAAGTTGCCTATTATCTTTAGAGATGAGCCTTACACCTAGAATTTCATGTTTGTCATCTTTAAATTTTTTGTAACTTACAAATTATTCTCTCACAAGAATGAACACTCCCCTCCTACCATTCCTATCCCATCTCTACGATAAAAGTCAGTCGAACCAACTCTGTCAGAACAACTAGTCTTCTTCACAATAGCCGAGGGGACATAATCAGCACACTTTCTCACAAATTAGAATCAACACTCATGCATCAACTAATATCAAGAATGAGTGTCCCTTTTCACCAGTAGCATAACAAGAGCCAGCAACCATAATTTCAATTAAAGGATACAACTACTTTTGCTCTGTTGAATATCTATTCTTCACTTTTACAACGGAAATGAAGAAGAAAGCCGAATTCGAATACTATGTGCTTTGATAATTATAATTATGTCAACATATCGTCTTCTAGATTGTTAAACAACCTTATATTTCAAAATTAATACTCATTCATTGGGCGGCCACAAGAGACAGTTTAGCAACAATGATTTTTACGCAGGATTGCAAAAAGTTCTGATAAGGCAACAGTTTATTACGACCACAACCAGTTTGAAAAGTTTTTTAGCAGATTTTATTCAGTGTCATAAAAACAAATGTTGTATAGTATTAAAAAATATATAGGAATAGAATTTTAGCCATAGACATTCAGACTAAGCTTGAAAAATGGACAAGACAGTCAATAAATTGTAATTTTTATTCGTACGATCTCTTTAACAGTAAATAACCATTTCTTAGAAATTTTTATTACACAAATTCTCAGACTATTAATTAAGAACATGTAATATGGACTTCTTTAACTCTGTATAATATAGTATCTATGTAACATTTTGTACACAATCAGGATCCTGATTAAGAGGTACGAGATAAGGCTGATGTTGCCCAGCTAGAGGATGAAACATGTCCCAGTAATATTATTATGACAAGATATAAATCTTAATCATAAGAACTTTACATTGTATTGAATAGGTAGGTATGGTAAGGGTTATTCTGCCCGAAGGCAGATCCAAACCTCCGCAGAGGTGTTCCTGAGCCGGAGTTTACGTGCGGTAGGCTGGCCAGTTCCTTTCCGCTCCTCCATTCCCTTACCTCCCACCAACAGCGCGTGGCAACCCATCCAACTCCTGACCACGCCCAATGTTGCTTAACTTCGGAGATCTCACGGGATCCGGTGTTTCAACGCGGCTACGGCCGTTGGGATATTGAATAGGTGGTTTTTAATAAATACACATGCTATTTGGACTTAATGTAAAATTCAATATGGACCAACAATGAGAATGATTATATGTAACACACTCCAGTTCTGTGAGAAAATTTCTGCGTCCATTACATCATTTCTCAGCCATGAATCAACTCCTATTACAATATCTGGTAAGTATATATCTATTAAATCACTTAATTCTATTCCTTTCTTTACAATACTTCTACAGTTCATCACTAATATTTTTATGTCATCCCTACTTGACTTCCAGTTCCCTGTACCCTTATCACCGCTCCCTAGGCCACCCTGTTTCTCTCAATGTACCACCCTATAACCCTTCTAAAGAAATTTCCTAACTTATATGTACCACTGCAGTTTACAATCTAGAAATCTAACTCCCAGTTTCCCACATACCCACTCCATAGTCTCATTTAAATCCCCAATCACCTTCCAGTCGGTATGCCTCCTACACAGTATTCCACGAATAACAATCTCCGCTTCCTTAAACTTACCCATGCTGCATTTACCAGATCCCACACATCCCCAGCTATGTTGATACTTGTACCTGCTTGTCTTCTGTTGTTAGTGCCAACGTGAAACACTACCACCTTTAGGTTCAGAATCGCCATTAAAGAAAGTGTTAAACTTGGCATGAAAACATTAGTCATACATAACATTGAAAATGGAAGAAAGTTGACGTGCCTGATCTGGTGACATGTGAATATATTCTACAAAGCTAGAGGAGGGTGCAATGAAATTGTGATGCAAATAATAATCATGGAATATAATTTAGAGTATGTTTATGGGCAAGCAGGGGAAGATAAAGAAAAAAGTACTTGTGTTATTTCTAAATAAAGAAGTTGGTACTGTACAAGCCACACTCTAGTTATAAGTTTAACTGTAGAGATCGGACCAGCTAGGAAGACATCTGGGAGCGCGTGCGCACTTTGGACTATCTCGCATAGCTACAAGGACAGTTCAGTGCCTAAGTTTACACTCAGCTGCCGCGCTCTGCTTTCTAATTTCCCGTTGAGTAGTAACTGTGGTTAGTGGTGGTGTACGTTAGGCCTATCTGTGACAGTATGGAAGGCGTTAAAAGTAGCGTGCATCGTAAGGTGCTAAAGAGTCAGACTCGTGCAGCAATCTTCTAAATGCATTCATTTCGGCTAGGCATGTCTGTAATTTACAGCCGGAAGGGAATTCCACGAACTGAAAATCTGCGGAGTGTTACATGTCAGTTATAACAAATATTTCAGGTCAACTGTACGTCGCCACAATACTGAGCGACAAGGGGAAGTCAGCGTTCTCGCTCCCACGGCTCTGTTTTCTCACTCGCACACTTCCCCTCACCGGATGTCTTCCTAACTGGCCCGATCTGTACAAGCTAAAACACTTTAATAATAATAATAATAATAATAATAATAATAATAATAATAATGTTAGGTATAGTGCACAAATGTGCAAAGTAAATTTTGAGATCAAAAAGTTCCATATAAAAAAACTTTGCACTGGTGCATTTTCTCCACTTCACAGAGAAGCATAAGATCATGGATATGTTTTTAGACTTAGAAGATGAGAGCAAGTTCATTTACACAATTCTGTGATCTTTTGAGTAGCGAAGAAAATGTATGAGTGAAACGTGCGCTCGTCTGTAATGGAGCACACGAGTGTAGAGGTGTGATTAAGTATTTTTCATGAAGAAAAAATACAATACTGATGGAATGAAACAAAGATTTGTTCACAAATTTATCTAGTCATAGATTGGGGTACATTAGTTATACTCGGCGTAATGGAGAATGATAGGGAAAGTACAAAATGTGCTGTTGAGTTCTTATCTGGTTTACATGGCGACTGAACACAGCATCGGCACAAGTACTACTCCTCATAGCGGAAATGGCTGGGTCATCATTTAATTCGAGGGCCAGTCTATCACACTTGAAGGAGAGAAACTCTTGACCAAGTGCTGACTTCACATCGATGTTCAAATTGCTACCAAGTACGATGGGTAGTAAATTATAATCATTCTCACAAAGCTTGCGTTCTTATAGGAATGTATAGATGATGTTGCTGGCCTAGTATACTTACATGATGAAACTGCTTGCCTCAGTTACAGTAGTGTCAGGAAATTTTGATGCTAATTCTAGATAGATCTTCAGCCCAAAAACATACCTAATTTAAATGTGTCACTTCTCACACATTATGATGACATCTATCACATTTTTTTTCCCATAACCAACAATTTCCTGTCTGCATCAGCCTTTGTTTAGAGCCATTTCTGATAAGACTTCTTTTTATGTATACAAGCTGCTCTCACTTCATCATTCCACCAAGATGTTTGTTTTTCCCATATTTTTACACACAGTTGTTCCTAGGCATTTCCTTGCTGTTTCTACTACAGTATCCCTGTATGCCACCCATTCTCTTTCTATATCCTCAACCTGCTCACTGTCCACTGTTTGAAATTTCTCATTACTCATATCCATGTACTTCTGTCTAATTTCCTCGTCCTGGAAATTTTCTACTCTTATTCATTTGTAGACAGATTTCACTTTTTCTGTCTTAAGCCTAGAGATACTTGGATCACTACAGATCAGATAGTGGTCTGTATCATTGAAAAATCCCTGAAAATCCCATACATTCCTAACATTTCCTGAAGTGGTCCTAATACAGTCTAATATGGACCTGGTAGTGGTCCTGATATAGTCTATTATGGACCTGGTACCCCTACCCTCCCATGTGCAGTGGTGAATAGCCTTATGCTTGAAGAAGTATTCGTAACTGCTAATCCCATACTAGCACAGAAGTCCAGCAAACGCTTCCCATTGCTGTTAGCTTCCTTATCTTTCCCACATTTACCAATCACCCTATTGTATCCTTCAGTTCTATTTCCTACTCCTGCATTGAAATCGCCCATTAGTACTGTTCTATCCTTGCTGTTGACCCTGACCACGATGTCACTCAATGCTTCATAAAACTTGTCAACTTCATCCTCATCTGCACCCTCTCATGATGAATTCACTGAGACAATTCTCGTCCTAATTTCTCCAACTGCCAAATGTACCCACATCATTTGCTCATTTACGTGCCTAAGAGAAACTACAATACGTACAATACTATTCCTGATAAACAGCCCTACCCCACACTCTGTCCTCCCCTTTTTAACACCCCTCAAGTACACTTTATAATCTCCTATCTCTTCCTCGTTATCTCCCCTTACCTGAATATCACTTACTCCTAGCACATACAGATGCATCCTCTTTGCTAACTCAGCAAGTTCTACTTTGTTTCTTCTGTAAGCCCCATTAATATTGACAGCTCCCCATCAAATTCCATTTTGTTCAGTAAGTTGTTTCCAAGGAGTCCCTCGCCTGTCAAATGGGAGTGAGACTCCGTTACTTCCGTAGGTCCGAGGCTTGCTTAAAATGTTGTGAGATCGGTCAATTAGTGAAGCAAGGTGCTACCCCACTTACACATAGTCCAAGTGAGGTTCTCTCACTTAATGTTAAGAATTTCATTATGGTCCGTATTGAATCAAAATTTACAATGTGATGAAGGATAAAGGGTTTCCACCTGTTCAATACATTGACATAGTGACTTAATTAAAATATCACATTTTTATTATTATCATTATGGTACCGGTTTCGGCATCTCCCATGCCATCATCAGCGAATGAAAATTTGCAAGGTATTATAGGTAATTACATGAAATATTTATGCAGTATGGAAGCACATACAGAGCATCTATCTAGTGTTCTGAAATTTTACAATTATATATACGGTATATATACATTAAAATATGTGTGATTAAAATACAAGACCGCTTAATCTTTTAAGATGTTAGACACGTCATAAAACACAACACTTTCTTGTGTGTCAAAAAGATCTTTTTTTACCGCTAAAATATATGTGAATGGCCTTGAAGAGTACAAGGTGTTCCTTTTTAAAACTTTACCTTCAGTCTTTATACACTATCTGACGTACTGAATTCAATACTGATTTCTGGAACATTATTACTTTTGTTTATGTGATTAGGGTATTTAATCATTGTGACTTTGCATTCCAGCTCCTTACATACACCACGCTTGGCCACTTCGAGTTAGAGGTCCGTGTTAGGTCGAGATCGATATTAACTTGTCAAAATCCACATGATATTGAAATTTTCAAGATCTCATCTATCAACGCACGGCCTCAGCCTTACAATAATTTTCGAACAACACTAAAATGCAGAGTTCAAGCTTAAATCATATGAGATGTTTTAGAATAGCTACACAAAGACTGTGACATTCTAAGAAAAAATCTGTATATCATAGAAATATCAGGAATACATACTAGGTGGAACTGATTCATATAAATATGAACAATGATTAAATACCCTAATCACATAAACAAAAGAAACAATGTTCTATTTGCCACCGTTAGATAGATAGATAGATAGATATTTATTTCAATAATTAATTCCAACGAGCCAAAGGCTCATACAGAGGAACTGTACAATGAATAATATATTCAATGGCGGATCTACAAACTCTGATACTTACAATAATATAATCAGGTGACTTAAACAGTAAAAGTAGAGACATCAATACAGAAAGTTTAAAAAATAAAATACCATTCAATAGTTCCTTAATTATACTTACTTAAACTATTTAGTACTACAAGTGAGTAACAATGCAACAGGATTGACAAAGCAGGCGAGTGTTTGTTTTAAACATTACCTATTTATATTTCACCTATGAAGTATCCATGGGCGACCATATGACACTTTGTAGGGAGGGGCCCAGACCTAGGGGTACGTAGTATTTTTAATATTTTGGAAGATAAATGGCGACTTGTATTCTGCGGTAGAATAACCCACGGTATCCCCTGCCTGTTGGTGGGGAACGGTACTACCACTTCTACGTAATACTGACTTTTAAATCATTTTCTTGAAAGGAAAACACCTGACTACAGTAGATTTTTGCCTTTCCCTGAGAGCTAGAGGGGGCCGCGGCCCCACCTTGCCCCCGGGTATGG
This sequence comes from Anabrus simplex, assembly GCF_040414725.1. NCBI lineage: Eukaryota > Metazoa > Arthropoda > Insecta > Orthoptera > Tettigoniidae > Anabrus > Anabrus simplex. The sequence continues at coordinate 1,546,491,825 of NC_090265.1, forward strand.
GCGCCCTTGGAAGTATCTATTCCATAGATTTTCCTTTGCCTTTCGTTTGAAAGTGATTAAAGTAGGGGCAATTTTTATGTCAGCAGGAAGTTTTTTGTATGCTTGAATTGCTGAGAATTTACAACTGTTCTTCCCATATTTTGAAGAGTGGATGTGATACAAGGCCAAATCATCTGCATGTCTAGTTTGATACCTGTGGTTGTCTGTATTGGTTATTAAAGTAGTGTTGTGAAATATTATGTTTCTTTTTATTTTATACATTAGTATGACAGAATTAAGCTCTGTAATTATGCTGAGAGGTGGAAGTTTGGCCTGAGTGTATAAGTATTTTACTGGGGTGTATAATGATAAGTTAAATATGTTCCTTATTGCCCTGTTCTGTGTCACCATAAGTTCATTCAGGGAAGACTTTATACAATGTGACCAAATTACACATAAGTACTGCAAGTGGCTATGTACTAATGAATAATAAATTTGTAGGAGGAGGTGTTTAGGGATTAAATATCTAAGTCTTTTTAGTAACCCAGCAACTGGGGCGATTTTCTTAGTTATGTATTCAACATGGTCATTCCAGGTCAGGTTCTCATCAATAATTAATCCAAGATATTTCACTTTATTTACCTTTTCTATTTCCATATCATTTATGATTAATTTATCACTATTTGAGTGAAGGATTTTTTTTGTTTTGAAATAAGCATGTATTTAGTTTTCTGCAGATTCATTGTCAATTTGTTACACTGGTACCAGTGTAAGAGAGTGAGTATGTCCTGCTGCATCAGTATCTAATTCAGTACGTCAGATAGTGTATAAAGACTGAAGATAAAGTTTTAAAAAGGAACACCTTGTACTCTTCAAGGCCATTCACATATATTTTAGCGGTAAAAAAGATCTTTTTGACACACAAGAAAGTGTTGTGTTTTATGACGTGTCTAACATCTTAAAAGATTAAGTGGTCTTGTATTTTAATCACACATATTTTAATGTATATATACCGTATATATAATTGTAAAATTTCAGAACACTAGATAGCATGCTCTGTATATGTTTCCATACTGCATAAATATTTCATGTAATTACCTATAATACCTTGCAAATTTTCATTGGCTGATGATGGCATGTGAGATGCCGAAACCGGTACCATAATGATAATAATAAAAATGTGATATTTTAATTAAGTCACTCTGTCAATGTATTGAACAGGTGGAAACCCTCTATCCTTAATCGCATTGAGGTTCTCTCCTTGAACGCGTTAGGGACCATGGTGGATTGTACAGTCCTAGCCGCCTGAGTACGAGGGCCATGATTCAGATTATGTCTGAGATGCCCACTCCCATTCCACAGCAACTGGTATCCCGACTCTCAGGACCACTTAAAAGGCCACTCAGCCGTTGCCCATGCTTCACAAACTAGGACATGACTACAGTAACCCACACCATGAACCACCTACAAATTAAAAACAAAAATAAACAATAGCTTTATAAGCACAGGCCATCAGTTGCTCCATATGTATAAAATAAACAACAGCACCAGAAGCACGATCCATCACTTGCTCCATATGTACAAAATAAACAATAGAACCAGAAGTATAGTCTATCACTTGCTTCACATATTTAAAATAAACGATAACACTTTTAGCACAGGATGCAGGAGCTATGCAGACGCAAAACATACTGCACAGGACTGAGCCAGTTGGGGAAGATGCATCGCAGGGGCAAACCAGTCATTAGACTGAATTACTCAAGGAGGAAGAAAAAGAAGCACTGTCTATCATCTACTCCACATACATATAATAAACAATAGCACCTGAACCACAATCCATCACTTGCTCCATATGTATAAAATAAACAACAGCACCAGAAGCACGATACATCACTTGCTCCATATGTACAAAATAAACAATAGAACCAGAAGTATAGTCTATCACTTGCTTCACATATTTAAAATAAACAATAACTCGGGTAGCACAGGATGCACGAGCTATGCAGACGCAAAACATACTGTACAGGACTGAGCCAGTTGGGGAAGATGCATCGCAGGGGCAAACCAGTCATTAGACTGAATTACTCAAGGAGGAAGAAAAAGCACTGTCCATCATCTAGTCCACATACATAGGAAACAATAGCATCTGAACCACAATCCATCACTTGCTCCATATGTATAAAATAAACAATAGCACCAGAAGCACTGTCCATTACTTGCTCCATATGTATAAAATAAACAGTAGCACCAGAAGTAGGCCTATAGTCTATCACTTGCTTCACATATTTATAATAAACAATAACTCGGGTAGCACAGGATGCACGAGCTATGCAGACGCAAAACATACTGCACAGGACTGAGCCAGTTGGGGAAGATGCATCGCAGGGGCAAACCAGTCATTACACTGAATTACTCAACGAGGAAGAAAAAGAAGAAGCACTGTCCATCATCTACTCCACATACATATAAAAAACAATAGCACCTGAACCACAATCCGTCAGTTGTTCCACCAGTAATGAGAGGTGTGTGATGTATCAGTGTGGGTTTATCTTTATTCTGTTTTGTAAATGAAATTAAAAAGTGAATGATAACACTTGAGGAACATGAAGAAAAGAAATCACACTAAACAAAACTGGCCAAGAACTTTAACCAGCATAGTTATGTTCATTATCACCTTCTTGCAAATGATAGAGCTGTGGATGAACTATGATGGAAGCAATGGTTTTATCCTGCACTTCATTCTTTTTAAGCTTTTTTGTAGATGACTTCTTTGTTGAGAAGAATGACTGTTTTTGAACCTTTTTGTTTGGAGGTTCACACTCTACTGTTTGTGTTGGTGTAAAGCAAGTTTCTTTCTGACTGTCATTGGAACAAAGTGATGCTGTAAAACCTTCAACAGCTTTAAGCTGCTTTAGAACTTCTTTTAGCTTATCCTTATCATTTTGAAGTAGTTCTAATTTCCCTATCGTTACCTGAATTGTTTTTTTAATTTCTTCCATAATACTTTCTGGTGTAGCTTCTGCAGGTTTGTGCAATTGCTTCATGTGACATTGCAGTTCTAAGCAACCATCATTTCCTAGGGAAGAGGGAAGTGCTTGTTGAGAGGTACTAACAAGGTTTTGCGGTAAATGCATGATACAGTAGTGGACATGTTTGCACATCATGGTTCTGGTAAGATAATCCAGGCAGCTGCAGGAGAATGCATGCACACAGATTTTGCACTTATCACAGAGCAACTGACAACAGTTCTCCAGCAATTTTCTCTCAACATGGTACATGCCAACTTTCCATTCATATTCATTTTCATGAATTATTCCTTCCTGCATTGCCAATGCAGTTTCATGCCTCTTTTCAAACTCTTTAAAATATTTATGGTGCTTGCCTTTTATTAATTTCTGTATTCTGTCAAATTCCTTATCTCGCACTAACTGTAAGAGAGCATGTATACTCTTATCAAGTCTTTTAACACGCACACCTCCCAAATATTCATATTTTATGGTTCTGTGAACTCTTTCTAGATGCATGTTTGTGCTTACATCACAACCTATTCTGAAGCATTTCGCCCACAGCTGTGGAATACTTCTATAATATCTTCCAAAATACAAACCAAAGTTTTGGGTCTCTGGATCTTGTGCACATTCTTCACAAAAATCTTCAAGTGCCCGTGAAAAGTCCTTTTGATGAGGAAGAGAATGAAGAATTTTCAAGGAACTCATGACCTTTGCCCGTTTTTGTGCATTTTTAATTTTGGAGGAATTCTCAGTCCATGCTTTAAACACATGCCATAGACATAGCAATCTATGACCTGGCTCTCCCATGATACTCTTCCATGCCATGTAATACGTTTCAGTGATGTCACTCATAAAGAATTTGGTATATAGAGAACCAGTTCTTTCCTTAATTTTCATGAAGAGTAATTCATAAATATAACAGTCTCTTCTATTCGAAAACATGAAAAATACAGGGAAACCTTCGTTGTAGTCATCTAATACTAATACAGTTGTTAGTTCAAAGTCATAACCATTTAGGCCATGTGTTCCATCTATACAGATGGCATTCCTTGAAAATTTTATTAGCATATGCTTCTGTGCTTCATTCATAAGCACAATGCAAAAGTCATTCCTTGACAGTTCATGTGATTCATCCCCCTGTTTTTTGTAAAATATCACAGGATTTTGTTCCCCAAGCTTCAGTGATTCCTGCACAAAAATGTCAACACTACAGGAATCGTTTACATGACGCTGCCCTGAAAAAATATTTAAATTGAATTCTTTTCTTATATTGTGCAGGTCGATTCTTGTTATAAGGTCAGATCTCTTCACTTCAGAGCCAACATTTTCCCGAACAGAATTTAGCACCGTTTTGACAGGCAGACCTAAACTCATCTGACCTGCTAAACACTCTCTCTCTGCCTTTGTAAGTTCGAGATGTTTTATTTCCTGCCCATGACCATAATGAGTAGCCCAAAACACTACATTTGTTTTTTCCCCCACTGTCACTTTGCAATGGCTGGTGCAACCTGCATTGATCTTTGAAGATCCCTGTGCTTTAGAAGCTCTCTGCCTTGGTGCTCTACATTCACGAGACTTTCCTGAGCGATTGCAGTCATAGTAAATAATTTCGGAACCATCAGTTCTTCTTCTTCTTGTCCTGCGATAATACTGTGAGTTGTTTTCTCGTTGCTTCTGTCTCAGCCACTCTTCAAAATCTGAAAAAGAAAGAGTTTAAATAACTATCACATATCTGCAAGCTCATTAATTTTGCATTATAAAATCATCTGGAATGGTTCAAGCTGTGGATTACAGTAGTCACGTCCTAGTTCTTGAACTATGGGCAATGGCTGAGTGGCCTAGTAAATGGTTCTGAGAGTCAGGATATTAGTTGCTATAGAATAGGAGTGGGCATCTCGGACATATTTTGAGTCATGGACCCCCTTATTCTCAAGTGGCTAGGACTATACAATCCACCGGTGGTCTCTAGCTAGACTACAATCCATCGGTGGTCCCTAATCCATTAGAGAAGAAATTCTCACTGGGAATATGTGTAAGTAGGGTAGCATCCTGCTTCACAGAATATTTACCTAGAACATTCAGAACATTTTAAGCAAGCATCAGACCTACGGGAGTCAGAGTCTCACTTCCATTTGACAGGTAAAGGACTCCTTGAAACAACTTTGCATAAGAAATGGAATTTGATGTGGAGCTATCAGTTTCAATAGGGCTTATGGAAGAAAGTAGAACTGGTTGATTCAGCAAATCTGTATGGGTTATGAGTAATGATATTACGGTAAGGGTAGATAATGACAAATCCACAGCCTGTTTCCAGTCATTTGACCGGGTCAGGGATGGAATGAATGAAGCCCCTATCTAGCGGCGAGGATAGGAAATGTGCCGGCTGCCGAAGCCTGTCGCACTCCCCTGGGGCAATGATAAATGACTGATAGATGAAATGAAATGTGAATGGAGAGTGTTGCTGGAATGAATGATGACAGGGAAAACCGGAGTACGCGGAGAAAAACCTGTCCCGCCTCCGCTTTGTCCAGCACAAATCTCACATGGAGTGACCGGGATTTGAACCACGGTATCCAGTGGTGAGAGGCCGGCGCGCTGCCGCCTGAGCCACGGAGGCTTAAGATAATGACAAAGAGTTAGTAAATTATAAAGTGTTCTTAATAGGTGTTAAACCCGGTCACAAAAGCCCAGAATAACGGCCGAGAGGATGCGTCGTGCTGACCACACGACCCCTCGTAATCTGCAGGCCTTCGGGCTGAGCAACGGTCGCTGGGCAGGCCAAGGCCCTTTCAAGGGCGTTAAGTGCCATGGGGTTTGGGGTTTAATAGGTGTTAAAAGGGAACGGCAGAGTGTGGGTTTAAGACTTTTCCTCAGGAATAGTATTGCATGCAACATAGTTTCTCTTAGGCATGTAAATGAGCAAATGATGTGGGTAGATTTAGCAGTTGGAGGAATTAGTAGGTATGATAACTATCTTACTATATTTACCATGTGAGGATGCAGATGAGGATGAAGTTGACTTCATGAATCGGTGAGTGACATCATAGTCTGGATCAACTACAAAGATAAGATAGTGCTAATAGGCAATTTTGTTGCGAGAGATAGAAATAAAACTGAAGGATATGACAAGGTGATGGGTAAATGTGAGAAAGATATGTAACAGGAAGCTAATAGCAATGGAAACCTTTACTGGACTTCAGTGGTAATATTCAAGCATAAGGGGGTAGGAGCACCAGATCCATAATAGACTATCATAACCGGCCTTCTATTCAGGAAATCTGTTAGGATGTTCAGCTATTCCAAGGATTTTTGATGATACAGACCATTATCTGATCTGTAGCGAACTAAATATCTCTAGTCCTAGGATAGAGAAACTGAAACAAGTCTTCAGACGAATAAGGGTAGAAAATCTACAGGATAAGGCAATTAGACAGAAGTCATGAATATGATTACTAAAAAAGTTCAAAACAAAAGACAGTAAGTAAATTCAGGATATAGAAAGAAAATGGGCAATGTACAGGGATGCTGTAGTAGAAACAGCAATGGAATATCTAGGAACAACTGTGTGTAAAGATGGGGAAAAGCAAACATCTTGGTCGAATGATATAGTGAGAGCAGCTTATAAATGTAAAAAGAATGTGTATCAGAAATGGATGTTAGGATGTGTGTCATGCCACAGTGCTTCATGTCTTCCATCAACTCATTGTCGTTCAAGATAAGATGACAGTGGTAGATAACTCCATAAACCAGGTTCGAGGTTTTGTGCTATTTCACTCTGATGGGGATTTTGCCAAAGTGGTCGCACTTGAGCAACTGATCAGCTTGAAGTGGAGTGCGAGTCTTGAATACCAAACCACAATTGTGCATTTTCTTTAAGTCTTGCAGTTTGCCTTAGACACCTTCAGTGTATCTACAGAACAAAACACACTTCACCACCTTGAAATCTTGCCCATCAGTTCTGGTTGCACACAGGAACCTAGGGAAGCTGGATCCCATGCTTTCATGTTGTGCCTGTTCCCAAGGGGTTGCCCTCCTGAGGGAATCGCAAGTTAAAGGCTTGGGTGGCGGACGAATCTGGGCAGACCTGAAACGTTTTGAAGCCATGCCGAGAAACATCCTCCCCAAATGCCACCCACTCCAATCAGGGGCCTCTGTAGCCGAACCAAGCTGCCAAGGCAATACCCACCTGGTTGTAGGAGGTATTGCCCGGGGTCGAATGTTGAACAGTGCCTAATACAGACTGACTGAGGCTATGAACAAAAGGACTCCCTTCTTCAAATCACTTACAATAGCATGTACCCCATTGCGTATACAGAGTGATAAGTATAGATTTAAAAAAAGTCCTTCTGACATTAGGCTGTGCAGGGACCTGCATTGTAAGGCGGATACTACTGCTGAGTACATGGCGCTCCCACCCAACTGGACTCTTGGGATACCATCTGGGCTTTTCAGCATCATCACACACGTAAGAGGCCCCTCCCCAAGCTGCACACACACATCAGAATTTTGATTCAGTCTACAACTAAACCTCAAGAAAAAATAAAACGATAAAGAGGGGACCAATGGCCACATGACACTTTTAGTTGGCTTCTACGACAGGCAGGAATTACCTGCGGATGTATTCAGCCCCTCCCATCCACAGGCGGTACAACACATGGTAATAAAGCCACAATCCATTTCCGCACCTAGGTTGCCCCTTTGAGTCACCTCTTATGGCAAGCAGGGGATACCATGGGTGTATTCTTCATCTGCATCCCCCACCCACAAGCGGTTACACTAGTCTGTTTTCAGTCCAACTCTGCTTTATGGAAGTGAAAGCTGGGTGGACTCAGTATGTATTATTCATACGTTAGAGGTAACAAACATGAATGTAGCGTGAATGATTGCTGAAAAAACGGATGGGAACAATGGCAACAGGGCACTCGGAATGAGGACATAAAGGCAAAGTTAGGAATGAACTCTATTAATGAAGCTGTATGCATAAACCAGCTTTGGTGGTGGACCATGTGAGGCAAATGGAGGAGAATTTGTTACCTAGGAGAATAATGGACGGGTCCGGTAAAGAAGCTGACCTCGCTAATTTGGGTTTCAGAAATTTTTTAATGTAAGGGCGAATCTGACCATGTCCTAAGAAGGATCTTAGGGGCAAAATTAATGATTTCTCACAATTTGTAAGTGATTATACCCATCGCCTGCGAGGACATAAAGGGAAAATAAAAAAGAAGAAGTAAGTGATTATTAAATGAAAATATTTGCTAAGCTCTAAGACTATTTAGCCACGGTAGCCATGTTTATGATGTCATAGTTCACAGTCAAATTGTTGAAGGTCACCACGATTAAATTATGGCATCACACACCAACATTTGACATTTAAATTTGTGTACAAACACAAACAAAGCACACCATGGATTACAGCAGAAAATGATTCCTTCACATCACAAACTACTAAGTTCACCACAGAACTCACAATGTACCTTGGTCATGGAGGTTAAGACAAGTACAGGGACACCAAGACAATGATGGTTAGACTCGGTTTCGAATGATTGAAAGATAAGATGTATGGTACTAAACGTGGTCACAGAGCTAGTTAGAAATATAGGATTGTGGAGGTGTAGAGTAAATTCACAGAGGTTTGCAGACTGAACACTGAACAGTCTATAATGATGATGATGTAAATTAACTAGTGCATTTCACCATTGTGCATGTTTAAATTGCCACTGAATAGTAATTTTTTTAAAACCTTAAATTAATAACAGAATCTGACAGAGCAAAATATGTAATTGAATGTTTAAGTACGTAGGGTATGTAGGGAAAGAAATATCTTACCTTGGAAGGAATCAAATATCAACTCTTGCTTAGAGCTATGAATTTGATGTTGTTCCTCAAGATGTGTAATTAAATCTACTTTGAAATGGAAGCTTGCAGTACACAGAGGTTCCAAACAGCGATTCATTACTTCCTCCTTCTCTCCATGGACTAATTGCATATGTCCCCCAATATTTTTAGAATTAATACTCATATTTCACTGACAGCAAAAGATCTGGTAAGTCGACAAAGTCCATACAGAATCCAAGAGATTGTACCAAAATTCAAGTGGAGTTAAACGTAATAATGGATCAAGTGAAACATGCCAAGCAAACTGATTTATTATTATCATTAATTAAAAGACCAGAGAACAGTAAATTGCGCAAACTTCATCCTGAATCCAAGACAATGTACCAAAAACCAAGCAGAGTTAAACGTAACAATAGACAAGCCCAGAATAATAACTGTAAATCGAGAATTTCATCTAGAATCCACGACAATTTTTAACGTAATCATAGATCAAGTGAAACACATCGGACGCACAGAAAGCTAAACAAAGTGGCAGGTTATTGCGCAACGCTACGAAGTACCTTCTTCCCTCTAAAAGTTCAAATCATCGGCCCTTGCCGCCAAACGCTAGGAAGTAGAACGCGGTAAAAATCCAAATTCGCAAAGAAGTACTACGCGATAGAAATTCAAATCGCTGGCTATTACCGCCATTGTAATAGTTTAGTTGACGGCTGACAGATGGCACATACAAAACACACCTTTAACGCTCACATGGCTATTACTGAAATCGAGATCCCTTACCGCTCCTTACAAGCATTCTCTTTGCTTGCAAGTTGTGCAGAAAACAGGGTGTGCAGCGAGGAATCCAGGTGGCCGAGTGTTGGACGAGTATACGCTACTGTAATATGGCCCAGCACGGCTTCTGAGATTGCAACATGCATTTACAGATAACATGAAAAATATTTCATAACCAATGAGAGCTAACCTATCTTATCTCCCTGGCGTACAAGGGGCGGAGGAGGAGTATATCCCTGAATAAAAAGTTCTGTTGTACTTCTGATGGTCAGCTCAGCTGCTGACATCTTTAGCGAGTGACAGAAAAGAGGAGGAGGTGTGCATTATGGCGGACACCACGGTGGATGCTACTCGTCGGCTAAATGTAAAAAAACAAACTTTGGATGATGCTTACGCTGCTCCAGCCAATTTTCTAGAAATAGATGTGATTAATCCAATCACTCATGGAGTTGGCAAGAAAAGGTACACAGATTACGAAGTCAGAATGAGGGTAAGTTTTTGTAGTGGCTCAACTTGTCAAAAGAGGAAACCTTATAATTTTCCTTTAACCCCTACAAATTATATTTATGCTGTATTACTAGTTGTCTGTTAAAGGCAGAGTATTTGTAAGGCCCAAAAATGTATATTTATAAATGTTATAGCCGTTTTCTTTTCGTGCGTGTTTTACGGATTTTTTGACATTGTATGTGGAACAGCAATTTCATTTTATGTTAAGATTTGGAACCTTGATTTCTCGTAGACAAACCTACCCGTCTTCAAAGTTAAAGAGTCCAGTGTACGTCGAAGGTATAGTGATTTTGAATGGCTGAGGAATGAACTGGAAAGAGATAGCAAGGTTAGTTATTGTTTTCTGTCATTTTTTTCATGTGTGTTAAAATATGAAAGGGTCTTATTTTCTACAATTGACGTCTACTTTTTCAGATTGTGGTACCACCTCTGCCTGGGAAAGCATGGAAAAGGCAAATGCCTTTTAGAGGAGACGATGGTATATTTGAAGAAGACTTCATTGAAGACAGAAGGAAAGGATTAGAGGTTTTTGTTAATAAGTAAGTATGACAGAATGTTAGTTTTTCAGATTTTAATGTTCAGCTTTGTCATTGCAGATGGCATGGGATTTTGTGTTCTGTTGTTTATCAGACTACTAACTACTAAAAGAATTTGATGTGGGGAAAAGGTTAGACAGTTTAACAACAATTGTTATATTGAGTCTACAAGTTTCTTCTTTGCTACAGACTTTGCTGTACATCTTGCACATTTCACTGTTGCTCTGTTTTCATGACTTGTTTAGAAGATTTAGTTCTGTGAACCTGTTTGCTGAAAGGAGTACCAATAGTAAACACAAAAATAAGATCATACCAAAGTTATTGACCTAATATGAAGTTATCCATGAATGTATTGTGCATGTTCATTATTGGCATTGGAGAAATTGTCGTATGTCACTTCATAGAACAGACAGCATGTATTTTGGCTCTTAAATGCAGAAGTTCAAACAGCACCTACAAGTAAAAAGTAGTATCACAGAAAATCTTAACAAGAACTGCAGGTATTAAAAACACATTACGGAAACTTAATGCTTATGAACTGTCTTTTAGAGTAGTATATAAATCATCTTAATTGTATTTTAGATCAGTATGTAATTATCTCTCATACATCTCTTTGACAGATAAGTTGTCACTGCATTGTTTTGAGTGGCTATGGTAGATTGCAACTACATTTTGATGTTTTTCTCTTGTAGTAGGTCTGTTTTCTGCTTTTAAATACTGGCTTATTTGGTTCTGTGAACATATTTGCTGAAATAGTACCAGTACCGGTAGTGGACACAAGTACAAGGCTTTAACATTGTGTGTACTGATCATACCAAAACTTTATTTTTGAAACCAATCTTTGTCCAGCTGGTACTCATTTACAGACCTCATTAAATAATAGCAATAATATGGAAATGAGATTTGTATTACTACTGTATTTGTTTCTTTCCTTGAAACAAGTCGCCATTCATAAAATTATGCGGGTGGAAATTTTATGGAACCCTGTTTGGATCATTACTTCATTATTAAAAAGACTTCAATATAATGTTCTGGTTGATAACTTATTGTACCGGTACTTAATCTGTGAAATGTCAGACCTGTGTTGCTGTGGATACTGTGTAATTAGAGCAAGAATTGTAAAGGAAGCAGTCCTTGGCTTTGTACCAGTACTGTACCTTCCTGCCTGTTATGTGGGGTTAAAATAGGAAACCACACAGTCAAGAATTGGATAATAGTTTTTTTCTCTATTGTCACATGATGTACACCAATCTCCCTAATTGTTTGATATGAATTGAAACTGTAGTACATTTTGTTAACATCGATGCTATCACGGCCCGTATTTGTAGACATGATATAGGTTTCTGGGCTAATGCAGTGTCAAGAAATCAAAGTGAAATTCTTTAAGTTTCACAGAGAACTTACTCAGAGTCTTCAGAAATAATCTTGACTGTTCTCAAGGAAGACTTGACCAATAATGACAGTTTGAATTTAAGAATGCTTTACCACTGGTCATAGTAAATAAGTTGTTTGCTCATTCATTGCCAGATGGCTCACTGTATGCTGGCACAGCACTAGCATTCCAAGCAGGAGCTGACGACACCATTTAAGCTCCAATTAAGATGTTCCTAGTGCCACTGTGTGCGCGTGCAAAGTAACAGAAAGATCATATGAATCGGGGACAAATGTGGTAGAAGAAGTAATAAAATAAAAATAAAGTGAAACAAGAGACCCAGGGTAGAAGAATGGAAAGAAAGTGTATAGAAAAACAAAATGAGTGCGAGATGGTCTGCGAGGGGAGTATAACTGATGTACACACATTATGAGCATGACACTTAACAGAAATAGCCTAACACATAGCCAAGTTTTTTTGCAAAACTTAAATAATTTCACCTACTTGCAGAGAGAATATCTTGCTTCATAATGTTGTAGCATTATGTATTTTTAACTGCATAGTGATCACCTAGGGAAGAATGAGTTTTCCAACCTGGTTTATGAGAACAGCTTTATCAATGAGTTCTTTCCTAACTTAGCCTTTATCTCATTCAGAGTACCCTCCTGCCAGTATTCCCCTGTTTGTACTAGCAATCATTCTCGCTACTTCCATGTCTGTTACTTCTAACTTATAAATTGTCCTAAGTTCATCCAGCTTTCACTCTTGTAAAGCAAAGTTGTTCTGAAAACAGACTGCTGTAAAGATAGTTTTGTCCAGGCACTGACTTCTTTCTTACAGAATACTAGTGATCACAACTGCAAACTTCCTGTATTAACTTTGCTGCAGCTTTTTCCTAGCTCACTTATTAAATTACCATCCTGAGAGGATACACATCCTAAATACTTCAAATTATTGACCTGTACCAGCTTTGTATTTCCAACCTGACATTGAATTCTTAGGTTTCTTACCTACTGACATCACTTTAGTCTCAAAAAGGCTCATTTTCCTATCACACTCATTGCACCTATATATTTTCAAGTTCCAGATATTAGACTAGTCTTTAAGCACAATCTGCCAATAAGATCGAGTCATCAGCATAGGCCAAACTGCTTACTATATTTTCACCTTACTGAATTCCTCGTTGCTTTATACCTTTCAGTAGATCTTTGTAAACTACGAACAACAAAGGTGTAAGATTTCAACCTTGCCTAACCCCTGTAAGAACTTGGAACCAAGAACTTACTCTACCATCAATTCTCACTGCAGCCCAATTGTCAACATAAATGCCTTTGATTTTTATAATCTACCCTTAATCACATAATCTTAATTTCATAGTTCCCCAGTACCGGTGAACATCTTTTTCCTTGGTATTCCGTCATATGCCTTCGCTAGATCTACGAAACCTAAATATAACTGTCTATTCCTCTCGTGTTTTTAAATTACCTGGCGCATACTGAAAATGTGATCCTGACAGCCCCTCTGCGGTCTGAAACCACACTCGTTTTCATCCAACATATTCTCAAGCACTGATTGCACCCTCCCTTCCGAAATGCCAGTGAACACCTTGGTATACTGCTCAATAGTAGTTGCAATCCTTCCTGTTCCCTTGCTTGTATGTACATGCAATTACTTCCTTCATCCGATCACAAGGTACCTTACTAACATTCATGCTAATCTTATTACTTTTTTTTTTTCCGTTGAAGATTTTCAAAATATTCCCTCCATCTGTCCAGTGATTCCCTGGGATCTGTTATGAATTCACCTGATTTACCCAAAACACTAATCATTTCCTCTTTCCTCCCCTTTCTAAGTTTCTTTATTACTGTCCAGAAAAGGTTCCCTGCTGCTTGACCTAGCTTGTCCAGGTTATTACTTATCTTCCCATGACTTCTTGAATTCAACAGTTATTTTCTTCACTCTTTCTTTCATCTATATAGTATTGACTAGGAGGATTAAAATAGTTTTGTACAATTTTGTAAGAAGTTCAACCATCAATACAGATCATGAGATTCATAGTCTGTAATACTCCTGTTGCATTTACAAGCAGCTCTCACTTGATCATTCCACCAAAATGTTTTTCCCATCTTTTCATGCTGGTCTTACACCAGTCTGTGTTCAGACCAACTTTGCTTTACTAGAGCGAAAACTAGGTGGACTCAGGATATCTTATAAGTTAGAAGTAAGACATGAAAGTAACGAGAATGATTGCTGGTACAAACAGGTGGAAACAATGGCAGAAGCGTACTTGGAATAAGGAGATTAAGGGGGTCATGTGAGGCGAATCGAGGATAGGTTACCTAGGAGAATATTGGACTCTGTTATAGACAGTAAGAGTAGAGGAAGACCAAGACGACGATGGTTAGACTCGGTTTCTAATGATTTAAAGATAAGAGGTATAGAACTAAAAGAGGCCACAGCACTAGTTGCAAATGTAGGATTGTGGCAACGTTTCGTAAATTCACGGAGCTTGCAGACTGAACGCTGAAAAGCATAATGGTCTATAATGATTATGTATGCATGTACATGCTAGTCTTCCTAGGCATTCCCTTGCTTTTTCTACTGCATCATCCCTGTATGCCACCCATTTTTTTTCTTTCCTGCTTACTGTCTATTGTTTTAAACTTCTGTTTAATTTCTCTCTTTCTAGAGATACAGATTTCACTTTCTGTCCTATGCCTGGGGATTCTTAGTTTACTACAGTCACATAGTGGTCTATATGATAAAAATATCCCTGGAATACTTGCACATTCCTAACAAGATTTCCTGAATTCAAAGTCTGTTATGATAGTCTATTATGTATCTGATATCCTACCCTCCCATCTGTAGTGGTGAATAGCCTTATGCTTGAAGAATGTATGCATAACTGTTAATCCCATACTAGCACAGAAGTCCAGTAAACTGTTCCTATTCCTATTAGCTTCCACAATTATCTTCCCCCACCTTGACCAGTCATCTTGTCATAGCCTTGCTGTTAACCCTGGCTACAATGTCACTCAGTACTTCATAAAACTGGTCAACATCCTCCCTCACATAGTGACTACATTAGGACAATTCTAGTCATAATTCCTCCAAAAGCTAAATCTGCCCACATTATTCACTCATTTACATGCCTAACATAAACTATGATGTGTGCAGTAGTATTCCTAATGATGAACAGTACTACCCCACATTCTTTCCTTCCCTTTTTAATGCCTCTTAAAAATACTTTATAATCTCCTCTCTTCATTTCCTAACACATCCAGATACATCATTTTTGATGAGTCTGCCAGTTCTACTTCTATAAGCCCATTTAATATTGATAGCTCGTATCGAATTCAGCACTTCAGGGCAGTTTTAAGTGTTTAGTTTTAACATTTCTGTTGCGTCAGTCAAATTGTTCTAATTCGGATATGCTAAACCCCTTCATACCAACCTCCATGTCATATATACCTCCTTTTCTTCACATGCTGCTGACCTACATGCATAGTACAGACTCCTGTATGCCTAACTTCATTTTGTTCTAACTTGTAAAGTTTTGAAGTTGTGTAGATGGAAATGGTATATCGTCGCTGCCGGGACAAAACCTCCTATGTGAAATATTTTTGCTTAGAACTTTGGCTGGTAAGGGTCTGTCACTTAAGGTGCAATATTGTGTGAATATCGTCAAGGCATTATCGCTCTTCATACTGTATGTGCTGCGGGTCAGTATATCTCCAAAAATATTATCACATAGGAGGTTTTGTCCCGGCAACGACGATATATTTGAAGCTGAAGCTCTCTCTCTGCCTTCCTTCTATATATGGATCAGCCCAAATCATTGCTGCTTTTTTCTTTCTGTAGAGTTTTAAATAGTCTAATCTCTTTCCACTGAGAGCAAGAAGTCCTAAATTTCTGCTGCATTCTAGCAGATGTATGTTTCACTACAGGACATTTCCTTTTGTAGATTAAGTGAATCCACTGATAATGTACATTGACGTGTAGTAAAAGTTTTTAATTCATAAAAAATATAAAATGACAGTAAAATATATCATATTACATATCTTTTTGTTCAGTATAAACTAGAGAATGTGTTTATGTAATAATATTGGGTTCACACCTTGATTCCATTTTATTGAGGGTGGTGAATTGCAATTTTTCACTTTTGAAAACAAAAAAAACGAAAACAATATTTCAACTTTCACTGTACGTAGCTTCAAAACTATAAAACATCGAAACAAAAGGTAAATGTATAAAATGTTCATTTTGTTAGCAACAAAAGACTTACAGTACATATTTACCATAAAACTAAAGAACAGAAAGTTATGTACAAAAAACCAAAACTATGCACATCTCCTCTTCGGGCATGATTCTTTATTTCGAGTCATTTGCGAGAGTTTTTCTTTTCCTCCCCTTTACTATGGGCCTGTAGAAGTGTTTCAACTTATGGTAGCAAGTAGGATGAATGCCACAATTATACTTAGGGCACCAGAATTTGCTTCGCTTTCTTTTTATCATCCTCGTTTTCTGACGAGTCACCACTCAAAGAAACTGCTTTTGGTATTTTGTCACCTGGCAAATCACTGTCATCATTGAAAAAAAGTCATAATCTTCTAAATGTCCCGAATATCATCAGAACAACATTGATCTCGCATTTTAGTTTATTGAAACACTAACCAATAAAGTAGAACAATAGAACACTGCCATGCGGTGTGGCGCTTCGAGCAACTGACGCTAAGATTTGTTTTAGACAGTATATAAGCAAAAAAATCCTATATGATAATTCAGCTAGATGAATCGAAGTAGCCAATGAACTTAACTGTTGATTAGTGCAAAGTTTGACGATATTCATTAAATGGTTGCCCAGTAACACGGCTCTAAAAAAAATGAGACGTTAATGACCATCATTTCACAAAGGCATAAATGAGTCATTATTAATGACTCGTATCACTTGGAGGGTTAAACATCTTGAAACCTCTTACAAATTACTTGGCTCTCTGTCGCTTTCAGATATGATATTACACGGTGTGGAAACGTGCCATGGTGCAATTGGAATGAATGTGAAGAAGTAATTATGTTTGAATAATTCGGACAATAACAAAAACATAAGGAATGAGGACACAAACTTCATGGTTTTGATCCATATTTGTGATCACAATAATAAGTAAACTTATGTCGTAATGGTCTGCCTTTTCAATACTATATTATGCAATGTTTTCATTACTTTTTAATCTAGGAAGTAGTTTTGGCTTAAGCTGACCATCATCAGCTATAATACAAAACTGTACAAACACATCTAATGACTAAAACGAATGTATAAACATACACAAATGACGTTTAAAGGTATTAAAATCATCTGGGATGAACTATGTGCACAACACCTAAAATATATGAAATAAAAATAAGGCTCTAAAATGTGTTGCATTATGTTAAAAAGTTTCATTAGTGTTTCCTGTTAAAATATCTTGAAAAACGTTCAAAAGTTCCTCTGTTGGAAATTGGCAATGGTTGAGTCAAGGTCGCCACACAAAGATATGATTAAATAGCTGGCACAGTCTTACATTGCAGCCGGTAGATTCGCAATTCAATGTGGTGTCCATGAAATAAGTCAAAAATTAATAAACTAAACGAGAGTGTGCTAATCAAATGGCACAGGTTATGGGACTTGCCTTTCGTTGCGGCATGTGGTGCGTGGCCTATTGTTCTGTGACTCATACTAATGTGGAGGAGTTGAGATTGGATAGTGAAATCCAAAAGGAAATAGGTAAAGGGAGAGGGCAGGGCAAGGGGAGAGGAGAGGGCTGGGAAAGGAAAGGGGGGATAGGGGAAGAAGCATTAAGGCGTGGTGAAAAGGTGGGGGAGGGGGGGGCATTTATTGAAGGATGTGAGGAAAACAGATGGTTGCTGAGGAAAGGTGCTGTGAATTGTATGAAAAATTGAATTACGACTTTTTGGTTTGGCGTTTCTAAAAATCGGAATTAGGTCAAACAGAATATTTGCCTTTTCTGAAAGCAGCTTTCTGTAATGTTTGGCAGGGGTCCTTTGTTGATAATTTTGAGAATTTCCATATCTTATGTCTGTGAATTTGTGATTATAGTCATGCATATGCTGTTCCACAGTCGAAAATCTATTGTACTTCATGGCATTAACGTGTTCTGGGTATCTTATATTAACACTTTCAACACTACCATATTTTAACATGGATCCTGGCTGTGAACTGTGTATTTTTGCTAATTTTTAACACGTTGTTATGGAACAGCGAAACGTATTACATGCCTGATTTTTGTACCACATGTAGGTGTCAACCGTCCAAAATGAAGATGTTAATCAACAAGTGAATATCTGAAATAATTTAATTATACTAGTCTTATGAAAAACATGAAAAAAATAGTACAGAAAATTTTTTTACATTGAGGTTATACCAATAAGCTTGCTCAAACAATAAAAAATAATCATTTAATGCGACTACATAGGCCACAAATAAACACCAATGCAGTGGAATAAAATATTTACCTATTTAGGAATAGTTTGTTTTCGTATGGTAGTCCTGAAAACATTGGACTATAGTCTACACAGTCCTACTTTGCACTCCTTGCACTACCATCTACTCTCTTTTCTGACGCACTTACCACTTTCCTTCTTGCCCCTGTCTGAGCATACCTTGCAATAACGAGTAGCTTTCACACATATGGAAAATTGTTGCAAAAAACCAATAAATTTTGTGAAATTTTACTGCAGACCACCGGTGCCACATGAAATTTTCCTTCCCTTGCCCTGACGTTTCATTGCCGCAATTGTCATACCTGCATATCTGTTAGTTTCTGTTTTTATATTTTTGATCACATCGTCACCAAAAAAATTACTGAAACAATCGATTTCGTCACTCCCCGCGCAAAACTAAGTAGAACCAGATGCCAACTGGAAGACAGGTAGCTGTAGTTGGTCATCTGTTTCTGACCATTCATCATCAGGTTCAGATGATCTAGCAGATGTTCCCAGCACAGGTGAATCATCAGCCTGCGTCTCTTCATCTAAACGAAAAAGATAAACCCAAATTTCTAGGTGAAGTATTTCTATTGTTTGTATTCGGAGTAAAATAATACAGCTAAACACTTACGTTTCAAAGTGACGTAATAAATAAAAATCTTACCTGAACTATCGCTTGATACGTTATCCGGTTCGAAAGTAGGGTCGTAATCACTTTTCCATCCATCTCTGAACCCGCTTCTCCCGATAAAATATCACTATCATTGAGCCGGCGTAAAGACATGTTTACACAGTAAACACAGCTGACAGGCTGACAGATTTGGCGCGCGCAGCACACGGCACACAGAGTGCTTCGGTAGAGGTCACGGCAAGGAGAAAATACCCTGTTTATCGTTTCATTTCGAAATTCCCGAAAACTGCTGCATTCTAGCGGTCACTAGATGAACTATTACCTCCAACCAAGGGAAGGGAACCGTACGTGATACGTGCAGCTGGATATAAACACACGAGAAAATCACGCCCGTATTATATACGGGCGCCGTCCAGAAGCAGGAAAGCAGCGCGCCCGTATCCCGTACGGGCATAGTGTGGAAAGTGTTAAAGCTCCCTCCAGTTTGTCCCACGTAAGAAGAATTACAACTGTTGCAATTAATCCTGTACACTCCTGACTTTGAAAGGCTATTGAACTTGTTTGTGGATGTGTCTTTGTATAAGATTTCTGCATTCCTATTATTGGTTTTGAAAACTACTTTTACATTGCGCTTTTTAAAGATGTTAGTGACTTTGTAAATTTGTTCGTTGAACATAAAGATAGAAAGAGTTGTATTGTTTATCTCTTTTCAAAGTGGCTGAAAAGGTGGGGGAGGAGGGGCATTTATTGATTATTCTTTCAATAAATAAACTGTTGTATCCATTAGATTGAGGAATATTATGAATAGTGTTACTCATTTATGAGATCTCTCTTGGACATTGTAACATTGAAGGTTCGGTACACCATGGTGTTGTATGCTGCTCATTTGTAAATTTAAGGGTGTGATGAATCATGACTGATTGTAGTGACTGTTTGGGTAGGTTTTCTGAAAATATCTTACGGGGCCTGGGTGCCTGATAATAGTTGTCTGAAAAATTAATTTTCTGTCCAGTTTCGGATTCAAGTGCACATTTTATATGCGGATCAGTGTTATTTAGGTATTCATACTATTCACAGCACCTTTCCTCAGCAACCATCTGTTTTTCCACATCCTTCGGCCCTGCTTTAATCCCCTTTCCCCTCTTCCCTTTCTTTTCCCTGCCCTCTCCCTTTCAGTGGTTTCCCTTTGAATCTCGCAATCCACTCCTCCCTGTTAGTATGAGGCATACAAAATAGTAGGCCACGCACCACATGCTGCAACGAAAGGTAAGTCTCATATAACCTGTGCCATTTTATTAGCACACTCTCTCCTTGTAGTTCATTAATTTTTTGCTATTATTTCATAGACACCGCATTGAATTACGAATCTCTACCGGCTGCAATCTGACTGTGCCAGCTATTTAATCATGTTCGTGCGCCATCCTTGACTCGATATAATCTATCAGCTTCATTGTCCATATTGATGATTAAAGCACACAAGTATTAAGGATGAGTTTTCCACCTAATCAATACTTTATTTTAGCAAATGTTTAGAATTATTTTACATTAAAACAGTACTGGTTTCGACCTGTAAATAGGTCATCAGCTGTTGGTGAACCTGCTTAATAGAGATTGTAAATAATAAAAAAAGTTACTAAAAACTAATTAAACAAGAATGCCTTATTCTAATATAATACTAATGTTAAGATATATATAGCCTACATATGGTACAATTATAGGGCTTTGACTTGGAGTCCCATTCAAATATCTATGCTGTTGCCAACATTACGTCAAAAAAGATATATACATATGGTACAATGAAGGGCTTTGGCATGCTGGAGTCCCATGAATGCCACATATTCAAAAAATTGTATAGCTGAGGTTAAAAATAGGGTATAGTTCTTAGATAATAAAGGGTCACTGAGGTTTTGGTGTCAGGTATCATTCTTAGTCTATGTTGTTGCTGATACTTGCTAGTTTTCAGGATCCTTGTTGAGGCATATCATGCTATGTATGACATATTGAAATTAAAGAAATTAGGTTGATAGAGCTCCCCTCTTCATACTTGTATTTATGCTCAGGTAAATTAAAAATCTGAGAAAGAAAAAGGAAGTAGGATTTAGAATAACTGATTGTGTGCCTACTGAATGGTTTGTGTGCTATAGTGTGTGTTACTTACGTGTGGGCTGGATATGTCCTTAAGTATAGTTGGGAATGTGGTGCACACTGTTGCAAGTACGTCGTGTGGCTGTCGTAGCGTTCACATCGAGAGGTGGGGGATAGGGGTGGAATGGGGTGTCTCTCTTTGGGTTGTGTGTGGGTTTGTGTCTGATTCTTTTTAAATATGTGTCTTTTAGAATGGGAATGACTGTGTTGAAGAGAATGTTTGTTTTATCTGCAATTTCTTTTAAGTTGAGATCAGGATTAGCATATTGGTCCATGTTGATATAAAAAAAATCCTTGACTCAACCATTGACAATTTCCAACAGAGGAACTTTTCTACATTTTCCAAGATATTTTAACAGGAAGCACTGGATGACTCATGAAATCATAACCCTTCTTCATGAAATGAATAAGGAGAGAAGAGTGGGGAATAAAGAAGGGTACAAAGAAATTAGATATCAGATCACAACGAAGTGTTTTGAAGCAAATTTTAACTGGATGAAGGAGTCGGGTGGCAAGAAATAACTCCAACCCCTCAGAGGACAGGCTGCTTCGGGCAGATGAGTTCTCTTAGGTCGGGTGATAGTCCCCTCATTGTAAGAAACAACACTGGGAACCCAGAACTTTCCAATTTTTTACTTCTTTACTTTGGTTGGACTGGAGGTGTCTAATGTAACTAAGTACATGATTTATTCCAAGCTTATCGAGCGAGCTGGCCGTGCGGTGAGTGGTGCACAGCTGTGAGCTTGTATCCCTGGAGATAGTGGGTTCCAACCCCACTGTCGGCAGCCCTGAAGAGGGTTTTCCATTTTCACACCAGGAAAATGTTGGGGCTGTAACTTAATTACGGCCACTGTTCCTTCACACTCCTAGCCTTTTCCTATCCCATCATCACTGTCAGACTTGTCGGTGCAACATAAAGCCAGTTGTATAAAACAAATTCTAAGCTTTCAATAGTCTCTCGAAATAATAGACATGAACTGAGTATTTTAAAGCCAAACAGTACCAAATGCAAAAGCACATAGCTAGCTGTAGCATTTTGGCTGTTCATTTGATGTTTACAAGTGTATTTTTATCATTTGTACAGTTCCAGTTTCCTGGGTAGTGGCGAGCCTCTTCCATTGTGTCCTATTGAGATACGTTCTGTTGTTAACGACATCTCCAGTGTCCTTCCCCAATATGCAATGTACATCTTTACGATGTCCATCCAGTGAGTTCTTGGTCATTTTTCCACCATCTGTTTTCCTGCCACATGTCTCTCCCCACGAACCTGCTACGCTGGCATAGCAGGTGGAGAGGTGATACTCCCACATGGCGCGTCCCAGGTGGCGGATTGGGGGGCTCTAACCGGCTTCCCAGCGGACTTGAGAGAAATGAAATACCTCTCGCAGACCAAACACACAACCCCCTGTGGGTGAGGGTCACAGACGAATACACCCACGGTATACCCTGCCTATCGTAAGGAGCGACCAAGGGATGATTATATTAGAACCATGAAACTACTTGTGATTAGTACCACCACGCGGGGAACACCGTGGGTCGCTTTTACTAGCGCGTAGTACCGCTATGTTAGGTACCAACTAGGTATGTGATTAGTAGCAAACAAGAGCGCAATGGCTTTTACAGTACCTGTGATTAGTAGCACTATACGAGGAACACCACTGGATAGTAAGAGTCCCTGTGGTTAGTACACATGTGGTGAACACCATAGGTTTGCTTTGCTGTAAATGGCGCCGCATTGTGCGAAAACGAAGGTCTATAATACATGTGCAAATTTCATTACCTGTGAGTAGTACCATAATGTGTGGAATACCACGAGTGTATACTATTTTTTATTAGTACCGCAACATGACAAATACCATGGTTCTACTTTTCTAGTGATAAGTACAGTTATGAGGGGCCGCTGACTTGGATTTTGGGCTCCTTCCGACTACAGGCATCATCGACTCAGTATTGTGCTATAGAAGCAGTCCCTTGGTCAGTGATACTACTGTTTTACGCCAGCTTCTGTGAATGTGGAGCACTGTGGGTCGGTTCCATCCATCCATTCAATCTTCGGCCTCAAGTTTTGAATTCTGATCAGTGGAGAATTTTGTACTTTTAATTTAATTCCATTTTGTTTTGTTTCATACCATTAGGAGCTGATGACCTCTATGTTAGGCCCCTTTAAACAATCAGCATCATCACATGCTGTCCTTGTTGGCTCCATCCTCATTACATGCCCAAACCACCTCAGTCTGGACATGCTGACCCGATCTAATAATGATGTAACAATCCCAGCTTCCTTCCTAACCACATCATTCCTTAACTTGCCCAGTTTGGTTTTTTGAATTGTGGAGCTAAAGAACTTCATCTCAGATGCCTGCAACCTTGATGAATCTTTCTTAGTGACTGTGCAGGTTTCAATACCATAGGTTAAGATTGGTATGAAATACTGACTGAACATCACCAGCTTTGATTTTGTTCGTACTTTGTGATCCCAGATGAGTGTTTGTACTTTCTGGTAAAAGTGAGAGCTCTGCACTCTATTTGCAACCTCCTTTGTGGCTAGTGTAGCTCGAGATATTACACTGCTGAGGTATGTAAAGCTTTCCACACTTTCTAGTGGATGGTTTCCTAGCATGATGTTTGCTGGTTGTCCCTCTGTTTATTGCCATCACTACTGTTTTGGGTTTGCTTATCTTGAGTTTGACCTCCTGGAACTTAACCTTCCATTAATTGAGTCTCGACTGTACTTGTTCCTCAGTTTCTCTCCAGATCATATCATCATTAGTGTATTTTAATGTTGCTAATTATGTACCAGCAATAGCATATAGTCTTGGTACTTGAACCATTAACAGTAGAGGTGAAAATAAAGTTCCTGAGTGCAGTGCTCCAAAATAAAGTTCTATCATGTAATCAAAGTGAAGCAGCTTCTTGTGAAACTGTAGCTTCATCACGGTTAAAATGGTTTTGACATATAAAGAGTATGGACCAAAATAGAGTATCAAGAGAAAGATCTAAAAGCAAAGGGGCCTTGAGGCTAACCATGAAAAAAATGTACCACTCTAATCAAACAAGACTTGGGAAGGAGATGAAGGAAATGGTGCCAAGTACCTCAATCAACAGAAATAGTGTGCTGTTATATCACACCCGAGCAACTGAAGATGGAGGATGATGCTTTATTTGAATCTATTATTTCCATTACTTCTGTTATAATCAACTCTTGTAGGAACCTTTTTCTACACCAGATTTGGCCAAACAGCACTCCTGCCATGATTCTGGTTTGGGAGCGTATGGGTATCTAGAAGAGAAGAAAAAGGTTAGCAGCCTGGCAACAGCACAATAGTCTTGTCAGCCGGTCTATCTTCAAAGAGGTTTGAAGACTGACGATTTCAGACCTTTCTTGCTTTTGGCTGAGTATTTCCCATTACCTCCAGCTTGAGGTGATGGATCTGCAGTGCAACACCCAGCTCAAGGACATACTTCTGAAATCCTAAAATTTGCACAATTTTCATAAAATATCTGAACAGCACAGGCAAGGTGGTAAAGGTCTTTCATTGTTTAGTACCATCTATGTATGTTAGAATTTTCCTTTCCTTTATGAAACTGACAACTGTTTGTGTAGAACATAAACCTCTCCAGCATCTTCGTCTTCCCACCATCTCAGTCATCACTTTGGTACAGTCCTCCCTCGTTTTCTTCACCTACTCCTGCACTCCTTCTAGCTGTCTTGGTCTTTTGCCTTCCCTCTCCTTTTCCATTCTCTTCACTTGCCAATACCATCTAATCTGTGATTCTTCCGTCCTGTTCCACTTGCGGTTATTTTGAAACCTTCTCTTTTCTTGTCCATTTTTTTTAAAATTCCTGTTCTTCTTATCAAGCATGTCATGTCGCTAGCCTGGATCCTACTTTTCTCTTGTCCCCTCATTACCAGCGTTTCTGAAACACACCAGTATTGGGATATAGTCTGCTACAGTGTATCATTCTTGGTGTTTTAGGAAACCTCTTTACTCCACATTGAACTTCCCAAATTTTTGAGGAATGTTTCTGCTTGTCTTCTCCATTCACTTATTTCCATACAGTATCGTTTCTGATTTCCCTGTATTACACTGCCCAGGAACTTGAAGCTTTCATAATTTCTTCCCCAATTTCTTCTGCCATTCTTAGTGAAAAATGAGTGTATTCTCTTGTTTCAAACCATTCTTCTGTTCTAGCCAATCTGTTCTCTCGCCTACTTTACACAATTCTCGCTCCTTTGATAAATCTCCTGTACTCTTCATATAGTCTGTTTCCCAGACTCCTTTTTTTTTCCATTGCCTTCCTTATCTTCTGTCAACATACACTATCAAATGCCTTTTCAGTATCCAAGAAGGCCATCAGTAGATCTTTTCCATATTCATACTGCTATTCTTGTAACTGTCTCACTACAAAAATGAGATCTCCAGTGGACCTTCGCGTTCTGAAGCCATACTGTTCTTTTCAGGCTTCCTACTTAAACTCAAATCTGTTTCTAGAACCTTTTCAAAAATCTTTGCACAAAGGCACATAAGTGATTCCTCAATTTTTACTCTCCCTTCTTGAGGAAAGGTATAATTGTTCCCTTCTTCCAGACTTCTGTTGTCTTTCCTATTCTCATCACCTCTCACCTTCCCAGCTCACCTCAATGCTAATCTCATTCAAACCTGGTGCCTTCCCTCTTTCATCTTCCTCAGTTCTACTGTCCCTTCTTCCCATGATGTCAGTTTCCATTGGTAGTTCTTAATCCTCCTCAATTTCTCCTTTGAGATTCCATTTGGATTTGGCAATTCTTCAAAGTATTCCCTCCACATCATTTTGAGCTCCTCCTTCTCCAACTTCTTGCCATCTTAATGTACCATTTTGACAATCCAATCATTTACTTCTGTTATGAGTACTTTTAACCAGTCCATGTAATACTTTCCTTTACTATCTTTATCTTCTTCCATCTTGGTCCACTTTTCCATCCACCTGCTCCTCTCTTCTGCCTCCACCCTTTGCTTTTCTCCTTTCTTGACTGATATTCTCCTGCTTCCTCTGCCCTATTTTTGGAACCAAGTCTAAAATAACTATTTTTCTGCACTATATCTTTCATTCTGTCATATCACCCTGGTGTTTCTTTCCATCTTTTCTTCATATTAGTCCTTTCACCTACTATTTCTGCTTCTTACCATGTTTCTGAGTATTCTCCATTCTTCTGTTTATTCATCCATTGGGACGTTTTCCTTTACTGTTTTCATATACAGTCCCATGAAAATTAATTGGAACATGACAATAACATACACTTGTTATATTTTTCTTGCACTTGTTGGCCAAATTTATTTATTTATTTACTTATCTATTATTTCAACTTTTTGCAACTGAAGATTGCACCTGAGGACAACGTATACAAAAGGACAGTATGAATATTAAAAGTAATTGCGAGTTGGTTAGCACATTTGACATACTGGATGCTGTTGCATTAAAAAGTTTGGAAGATATTGTTCTTCAGGATTTGGATGGAAGGTTTCAAGGCAGTCACTGCAATTTCTTTAATCTTAGCTAATAGCTAGTATGCCCTTTCTGTTTGGTTAAGTTGCTGTACACAATAGGAATGTATCATGCAAAACTTGTCTGCTAGGCAGCATAATGGTAATGTACAGTATGTGCTTTCTGCTTCTAGATTGTTTTACAGGAGATTTGCATGGAATATTTCTAAATGATAATCAAAACAAAACTGTTACTTTAATTGCACAAAAATGAAATTACCACATTCTACTAATATTTTGAGAGTTGGGAAATAATATAGGGACAATGACAATTGCGGATATGAAAGCTGAGATGAGGGAAAAGGTTGGTAAAAATCCGGAAAGAACCAAGAGTAGATTGAAATTACCAGTTCTCACGTCTGTAATATGTTAAGTGTGAGATCCTACTGTAGATATGCTCATTTTAACACTTCCCTTTAAGTGGATTTTCAGAAAACAAATTATGAGTGTCCCTTTACTTTTACAGGAGATTCCAAATACCAATTTTCACATCTGTAACATGTTACATTTTTGAGATATACTGTAGATACAGTAGAGTCTCGCTCATCCGACCTTCGCTTATCCGACATTGGTAGACTTAATTTGAACTTTTGGTGGAGACTAAATTCAGGCACACCCGCTGTGGAGGGTGCGACCATGGGTCAAGTACTGGCCTGACCGCTGGCGGTAGGACAGTTTTTTTTTCTTCTTAAGGACAGGTGCAGTGAGTCTTTAGTCATTGTTCATTGTAGTATTGGTTGGGTGCGGATGTTTTAGTTTTCATATCCTCTGTGAGTATAGCGAGTAAATGGAAGAAAGTGATTGTTTCTATGGAAGACAAGTTGAGTGCATTAAAGAGACTGGACAAAGGGGAAATTCTTCAGAATGTGGCTTCAGATTATAGTGTTGGATGTGTTACAGTGGGAGACTGGAAAAAACAGAGGGAAGAAATTGAAAAGTGGTGCTCTACCAGAGCAGAGAAAAAATGAAAAATTTGAGTACGAAAAAAGTAAGTGAAGCACTATTTCTTTGGTTATCTCAACGCCGGGAAAAGGGCCTGCCAATATCTGGCCCCATT
Organism: Anabrus simplex; assembly: GCF_040414725.1. Classification (NCBI taxonomy): domain Eukaryota; kingdom Metazoa; phylum Arthropoda; class Insecta; order Orthoptera; family Tettigoniidae; genus Anabrus; species Anabrus simplex. Next base: position 1,546,519,677 of record NC_090265.1, read on the forward strand.
CTGCAGGAAAAGGCTGTGTATTTCCAGAACGAGTTTAATGAAGGGGACCCTAATTTTCCGGCCAGTGCTGGGTGGCTTGATCGGTGGCAAAAACGGTACGGCATTAGGCAGCTTAATATCTGTGGAGAAAAGTTTCTTTTCTTAAGACATCTGGAATGTTTTCGTTCAGTACTGCATGTACTGTACAATTGAATTGATAATTCAATACACAGAGTACCGTAAAACATGTCATTGTTTTAGTACTAGAGTATAGCCTTCCTGTTTGTATCAGTTCAATTTCAAAGTTATTCTGTATTATCTGACATTTTCGGTGATCCGACGTACTCCAGGTCCCGTTTAGGTCGGATAATCGAGACTCTACTGTATACTCATTTTAAAAAATTCATCCTCTTTGTCACTCCTGTTCACCCCCCTTAAGTAGATTTTCCAAAAACAAAAAAATGCCTTTATTTTTAAAGGAGATTACAAATACCAATTTCCATCACTGTAACATCTTCAATTTATGAGATAAGTATCATGAAAGGTATCCAACCCTTTTTTCACCTTTTTAGCCCCCTTAAGAGGATTTTCTGAAAACCACAAAATACATGTTTCCTTATTTTCAAAGGAGATGCCAAATACCAATTTTCATGTCTTTAAGCTGTTTAATATCTGAGATATACTCATTTTAAAAGTTCACCCCCTTAACGATGGAATATCCAAAAATCCTCCCTTAGTGAGCACCTACATTGATATATAAATGTATCCCCAAAATTTAATTTCTTTATGTTCAGTTGTTTAAGCTCAGCGATGATGAATCGGTCAGTCAGGAAATGTTTTATATATATATATATATATATATATATATATTTATTATTATTATTATTATTATTATTATTTCAGAGCAATGTCTTTCTCCTTTACTTTCTACATAAAACATATCAGGCTCATATCTATTACCATAACATCAGACACATCTAACTTCCACCGGGCGAGTTGGCCGTGCGCGTAGAGGCGCGCGGCTGTGAGCTTGCATCCGGGAGGTAGTAGGTTCGAATCCCACTATCGGCAGCCCTGAAAATGGTTTTCCGTGGTTTCCCATTTTCACACCAGGCAAATGCTGGGGCTGTACCTTAATTAAGGCCACGGCCACTTCCTTCCAACTCCTAGGCCTTTCCTATCCCATCGTCGCCATAAGACCTATCTGTGTCGGTGCGACGTAAAGCCCGTAGCAAAAAAAAACATCTAACTTCCATCATATTTATCATCTCATCACCATGGCAACACAACACTACAACCAGAACTACACTATCATAAATTAAACTACAGCGTATCCCTGTACCATTACAATTTACTCCTCCAACACCGTGTTCCATGCACATTTTGTTATCCTTGCCTTTCTTTGCCAACATGTGCACTCAGATCCCCTATTATGGTCATGTTCTTTCCTCCTAGCTGCTTCTACATTTCTTCTTTCTTGTGGTGTGCAGCCTCCTTTTGAGAGTTCTTTCTCTTTTGTGCTAATTTAATTAACTTTCTCAATCCATTCCTTTCCTCCTTCCTGATTTCCAATCCAGCATAATTTAAAACCTCTGCTCAGTTCTCTACTGCCTGTTCCATTCCATCTTGTTTCTGCCAATACAAACAAATCTGGTTTCCTTCTTTCCATCACATCTATTCTCTTCCATATTCCCAGTCAGTATTTCTATATTTAGTATCCCAATCTGCAGTCTTGGAACACTTCTTTTATTTTATCAATTCCAGGTGTTATTTCTTCTATCATTCTCTGGATTAATTTTAGGCTCAAAGATATTAGCAAAGGTACGAGAAGAATTAGCCGATCTGAGTTTGTCTACTCTTGTTAAGGCTCTATCTTCTTTTGAAAGAAACTTTTATTTTGTATCTCTTCTGCTTATCACCATTTGTCAGGATGAACTGCCTTAGCTTTTAACAGACCCCTACTTCATCTGCAAAGCAGTAGTTGCATTTTATAACTACTGCCAGATGTTGTATAAAGATGCTCCTCTAGCTATACTCCTTTTGCAGCCGGCTTCACAGAAGTACTGATTACAAAGGCTGTGAACCCAGAGTTTGCTTCATCTGTCTGATTTCACTACGAACACACCCTATTCTTCCTCCTATTGAATATCACTGTGGTAGAGGATAGCCAGTATGCTTTCCAGAAGCAAAGGGTGCGAGTCTTGACCACTCAGTACAGTATTGGCAAAGCATTAATAAATTCAGTGATCAAGGAATGTTCAAGAATTAACTATTACATGTGTAACTCATACCTAAACCTGGATCTTGCTGTATTATCTTTTAATGAAATCTTATCAATCCAAATCAGCAATGATTAATTTTTTACAGTGGTTTTTTCAGGTGTTGAAGCTTTTATGCAAGCCACTTACCAAGTTAGTGTACCACATCACTTTGCTGAAAGCTTTTCTGTAAGTAGTAGTGCCTTAATTTCATCCTCTTGGTACTCTGAACTCTTTGAGTCAATGGGCTTGAACTTTTTTTTTTTTGACTGTTTTATTAAGTGACTTTAATTGTTAACCCACACCAGCCATCCTAAACACATGCTACTGCTTGAGCTGAAGCCATGCAAATGGCGTGATATGTTTGTGGCATGCTGCGCGCTTGTGGTGGGATCAGAGTTGCCAACAGTGGACATAACAATACCAACTTCAAGATTTTTGTATGTCAGAAGCACTCTACTAAACTTGATGCAAATAATACCAACTTTTGCTGCCAGATTGTGGAAAAGATATGCTGGGATTATTCATGTACATAAGGTAATTGGAAAAGTAACAAGGGAAAATCTTCATAGTAGACCTACTTTAAAAGAACAATCATTCTTTATTCGTTAACTTCACCGTCTATAGATCTAAATTCTTTAGATTAACGCGTTAACCGCCATGAGACATGTCAGCTGTGACTTTGTCTGGCTAGACTAACAAGGTGGGTTTTTCCTCACTTAATTTACAGTGAATTTTGAAGGATACAGGCCCACATAACAACAGGTTTTACCTTGTATTTGCAATGAAAGCCTGATATAGTGTAGTCCGACATATGGTGGATTTGAATGTAATGCAGTGAAGCATGTCCCTGCCACAAATATACATTGTGTACATATTAGTGAAATTCTTATTTTTGAAAATCGGTAAATGAATCTGCTTGAATATCGGAAACAATGGAGTAACATTTTCAAGTCAGCCAACATGGGGTTAGAACACAATTTCTCCCAAGTCTTGCTATGTATACAGTAGTTCCAGACCGCGCATTAACACCCTGAGCTATGGCAGTCGGTAAAACATCTTGTGCTATTTTGTCATTTCTCATTTCACTATGGGCATTTATACTAACACTGTAGCATAGCAACTTTAATCCTTTCAAGGCCCCAGCCCATAGGAAACAATACAATACAGTACAGTACATATTACGATATTAGCCCTCCCCTCTTGTCAACGAGTGTGGACTATAGTATTGAATTCAGATATCACTATGTGTGTGATGTCGCAGAAAAGTAAAGCATATCCTGAGGGTGATAAACTCAAATTGTGTGAAGAAAGAGGAGTCACAGGCAAGTTTATCACACAAGTAGTATGTTGTAGTATATTTCTTGTCCTTGTGCCCAGTCATTTGTTACTGTACAGGCCACCACCTGATATATTGCAGTTGAGCTTTAACATACGGGTGAAGTATGTCCCCTCCAATAACTGATGTATCAGACTTCTACTCTTTCATTCTAAATAAACAATGGGATATGTTTTGGGGCATTTTTCTCTTTGTTTTCTACATGACTTGTAATAATGATGTCAATCTACATTTGAATATTGTTTTGTGAATAGGTTTGTTTGTTGTTGTTGTTTGAGTCATCAGTCCATAGACTGGTTTGATGCATCTCTCCATGCCACCCTATCCTGTGCTAACCTTTTCATTTCTACGTAACTATTGCATCCTACATCTGCTCTAATCTGCTTGTCATATTCATACCTTGGTCTACCCCTACCGTTCTTACCACCTACACTTCCTTCAAAAACCAACTGAACAAGTCCTGGGTGTCTTAAGATGTGTCCTATCATTCTACCTCTTCTTCTCATCAAATTTAGCCAAATCGATCTCCTCTCACCAATTCGATTCAGTATCTCTTCATTCGTGATCGATCTATCCATCTCGCCTTCAGCATTCTTCTGTAACACTTCCATACAATGCCACGCTCCACACAAAAGTCTTCAAAAACATCTTTCTAATTCCGATATCAATGCTAGAAGTGAGCAAATTTCTTTTCTTAAGAAAGCTCTTCTTTGCTTGTGCTACTCTGCATTTTATGTCCTCCTTACTTCTGCCATCGTTAGTTATTTTACTACTCAAGTAACAATATTCATCTACTTCCTGTAAGACTTCATTTCCTAATCTAATATTTCCTACATCACCTTCCCTCATTCGACTGCACTCCATTACTTTTGTTTTGGACTTATTTATTTTCATCTTGTACTCCTCACCCAAGACTTCATCCATACCATTCAGCAACTTCTCGATCTTCTGCAGTCTCAGATAAAATAACAATATCAGCGGCAAATCTCAAGGTTTTGATTTCCTCTCCTTGGACTGTGATTCCCTTTCCAAATTTCTCTTTGATTTCCTTTACTGCCTGTTCTATGTAAACATTAAAAAGGAGAGGGGTCAAACTGCAGCCTTGCCTCACTCCTTTCTGGATTGCTGCTTCTTTTTCAAAGCCCTCGATTCTTGTCACTGCAGACTGATTTTTATACAGATTGTAGATAATTCTTCGTTCTCGGTATCTGATCCCTATCATCTTCAGAATTGTAAATAGCTTGGTCCGTTCAACATTATCGAATGCCTTTTCTAGATCTAGGAATGCCATGTACGTGGGCTTGTCCTTCTTGATTCGATCCTCTAAGATCAAACGTAAAGTCAGGATTGTTTTACGTGTTCCTACATTTCTTCTGAAGCCAAACTGATCTCCCAACTCAGCTTCAACTTGTTTTTCCATTCTTCTGTAAATAATACGTGTTAAAATTTTGCAGGCATGAGATACTAAACTAATGGTGCGGTAGTTTTCACACCTGTCAGCACCGGCTTTCTTAGAAATAGGTATAACAACATTCTGCCGAAAATCGGATGGGACTTGCATTCTCATACATCTTGCACACTAAATGAAGTATCCTTGCCATGCTGGTTTCTCCTAAGGCAGTCAGTAATTCAGAGGGAATGTCATCAATTCCAGGTACCTTGTTCCTATTGAGGTCACTCACAGCTCTGTCAAACTCTGACCTCAAAATTGGGTCTCCCATTTCATCAGCATCAACAGCCTCTTCATGGAAAATGCAGAGAATGGATTATAGTAGGATATTTACATAAATGAAGAAAAAACTTTGCTTATTGTTGGGAAGATCCTCTTCATTTTGACAAATGCCAGAAGGCCCATCAACCAGAGATATTATCGCACATTTGCATTCCTAGATTTTAAAACTCTTTTTTTATGGTCTTTGAGGATTCTGAATTTTAATTGAGGAGAATCCACGTCTGATATTTTAATGTTAGTCTTCATCCAATAGATATTCATCAATATTTAGAGCTTGCAGTGCCTTTCTTAAGTTTGCATATAATATACATGGTTATCACTTTACAAATAAAGTTTTATATAATCCTCCTTTTCAATACAAAACAACCATCTACAATCATCAATATGGATGAGATTTATAACATGCAAGAATATGCATGGGTTTATATACATTATAACTCTCATACCAATAAAAAGACTATAATGTACAGATACCAATTGCAGTGGAAGATAACTTCCAAGACAGCTAGCATTGTTGAGACACAGAGAGTATGTTCCAATCTGGCTGCACGAGCCATACGCAGTCTCTCTCCAAAAACTGAAGCAGTTAATTATGATTTCACGATTTTGAAATTTTTTCTGTAGAAACTAACAATATTTGGCAAATCATCCAAAAAGATTGTATGGTCCCAGGAACTAAACTAATTCCTACCTTGTATTGTGGTGGTTAATGTGTTAGGAAAAGAAAGTAACCATACGCCAGATCTCAGATAAAGATGTAGAGGATGTAAACACAAACTCAGCAAAGGAATGATATATTGATTCCACATTGCTGTATAATGCAAGTGTTTCTATTGATGCTTACATGGCTTGTACTTATAGACATGATATAGCTTGCATCCAGGAAATAGTAGATTCGAATCCCAGTATCGGCAGCCCTGAAAATGGTTTTCCGTGGTTTCCCATTTTCACACCAGGCAAATGCTGGGGCTGTACCTGAAGGCCACAGCCGCTTCCAACTCCTAGGCCTTTCCTATCCCATCGTCGCCATAAGACCTATCTGTGTCGGTGCGACGTAAAGCCCCTAGCAAATAAAAGACATAATATAGGCTTGTGGGGATTATAATACCAATATAGTTGGTCCGTTATTGGACATTATAAATTTTCTAGCAAACTCATTCCTGGTTGCCAGCATTTCGCCCCAGTGTGCTAGGCTGGGCTCATCACTTGGTAAACAGCACACCTACCAAGACGCATGGTCAGTGCATACCGTGAAGGCCACTGCGTAGGCTACTTGGAGCCACCGGCAATGCCAATGCACTTGTCTTTCTATTTTCAGAAATTGATGCCTGCCTGGCCATCAGATGATGTTGATTCCCATTGGGAGCCTGAAATATTTGTTCCGAATGAGTAAATTTATAATACCAAGTATTATAAATATTATTGTACTATTTACTCGGCAATAATATTTATAATACTTGGTATTATAAATTTACTAATTCAGAACAAATATTTCAGGTTCCCTATGGGAATCGATATTTTTATCACCTTTTGGGATTATGCCATGTCAAGCAAATAAGGTGAAACTGTTTACTGTTTTTCATTTCTCAGAGAACTCTTTGAGAAGACTTTCTCGTGAACAGTCAAGATTTTCTTCTGAAGATGCAGAGCAAAGTTCTCTGCGAAACTTAAAGAATTTCACCTTATTTTCTTGACACGGCATATGCCCAAATACCTATATCGTGTCTATACAAATGTTTGTTTCCAAATGTCTTCTGCAATTCATTATGTGGTGTGAAGAGGTAAAATATGATTTGTCCAAGTTTATATAAACTTTCTTCAGCTGATCCCAGTTATTTCTGAGGTTGCTGGAGTCACCCAGGCTCATTTTGGTTTAAGACCACATGCTTTTCCTGATGCCATGTAATTCTTAAGGTGAAAATCTTGACCCAGGATCAGCTGGAATTCAAACCTCAGCTTTTTGGATGTGAAGCCTAGAGCTAAGCCACTGAGCTAATCTTGCTCCTCCTTGTCAAAGTTTATATATTTAGATTTGATTTGCAATATACAGTAGATGATGAATTAAAAAGTTAAATAAGATTCTTAATATTGAAAGCAATAATAATATTATGCAGTGGCAATGTAATTACTTAAGATCAAATGGTGAGGAATATTTTGTATTTACAGGTGATAAAGGGCATAATAAATTTGGAAAAAATAAATCGTAGATGCCCACTTCACTGGGCTGTTTTATGGTCTTTTGAAGGCTTATTGCTTGGTGACTATCATTTGTATTGTATCATTACATATCAATGGTAAGAAGGGTCTTATAGAGCAACAAAATGTTTAATGCTAGTAGTTAACGACAACAAAATACAGTAAAAATTTCGAACAGTCTTTCAGAACAAACAGCTACCTCGTTAAATGAGGAATAGTCATAGTCCTTATACAGATAATTCCTGTAAAGTAGAATAACTGTCATAAATTCTGTAAGAGACAAATTTGCTGTAGATATTATGGACTTTGTTGCTGAACATGGATGTTTGTAGGTTGCCTCAATACCCTTAATGAACATACTCCTATTGTAACCGTACGAATGAAAACTTAATTGCAAGATAAGTTGTGGTTATTATTGTTTTAAGAGGAAGTACAATTACGCAACCTTACTCAGTGATACAATATCTCTTTTTTTCTCTCTCTGTCTCACAAACCAGTATGTATCCATGTCTTTGATCATGTATAGGTCTAGTAGTATTTTATGTAATGAAATCTTTAGCAATGTGTTGTCACGACTCGTGGTCTCAGATTTAAAGTGAAAAACTTCATGATTGTTCCGTATTGAATAGAGAAATAAGATGATGTACAATATTATAGGGAAGGATCCACCTTTCAATACTCCGTAGTAAGTTGAACTAAAAAGTAGTTACAACCTGTTTATTGGGACCGGTTTCAACACATTTCAAGTGTCATCATCAGCCAATTAGCGAAGATCTTAAAACAACTAATATATTGAACACAGGCAAAAAATTAACATTGTATCATATCGTAGCAATTCAGTTAATGTTCAGAACACAATAATACTGTGGTACTACTGCTGCTGCTACTACTACTACTACTACTACTACTACGAGGGGCGTACTATATTGTTTTACACTTTATTTTTTGTACGTCCAGGTATGGTTCACATTTCACTTTTGAAGTTGATGTGTAACTAGTGTCTTGTTCCACCGTTTGGTGCTTGGTGGCAGTCTGTGGAGAACATACGCTGTAACAGAAAACAGTTTACAACTGGGTGGAAGGTTGGAAGACAGGGCACACATCGGTGGACAAGGGAACCCGTTCTGGAAGGAATGAGTGTGTCAACACCAGCCAACATTGCCCAGATCGAACAGGCCATCCAATGAAACAAATGAATCACATTTATGGAAATGGAGGCAGCCACGGGAATGAGCCGAAATACCCTGCAGCGGATCGTGCACAGCCACTTTTAGTTGGGGAAGGTGTCGTCCATGTGGGTTCCTAGACTTTTGTCTGCAGATGAAAAGCAGAGGCGTGTGGACGTGTGCAGAGAACTTTTGCAACGCCATGATCAAGATCCAGCGGACTTCATGGCTAGGCTTGTGACTGCTGATGAGACATGGCTCCATGGCTCTATTACCATGAGCCACAAACGAATCAACAATCGATGCAATGGAAGTATAGGGGCAGTCCACGGCCAAAGAAATGTCTAACAGTGCCATCAAGTGGCAAGCGAATGGCGAAAGTGTTCTGGGACACAAAGGGCATCATGCTCAGTGACTGGCTAGAATTTGGGACCACGATTAACAGTGCAGCATGTGTGGCAACCCTTAAGCGATTAAGTCGTGCCATTCAAACTAAGTGGCCAGGAAAATGTGCTAAAGGTGTGCTTCTGCAACATAATGCCCGGCTCCACACTAGCCAAGAGTCCACCGCTGCCCTTGATCAAATGGGATTCACAGTGCTGCCACATCCGCCATACTCTCCCGACTTGACATCAAATGATGATCACCTGTTCGGGAACATGAAGAAACCTCTGCGTGTTTGCTGTTTTACAGAACTGGAGACAGCTGTCAGTTGCTGTCAAGGCAATTCCGAAAGAATTATTTCAGGAAGGTCTGAAGAGACTGACACGTTGGTGGCAAAAGTGCATGCAGTTACAAGGAGATTATGTTGAGAAGGTGGACATAACTGATGTGTAATGTATTTCATTTGGGTAGGAAAAAAGTGTAAAACAATATAGTACGCCCTTCATACTACTACTACTACTACTACTACTAGTTTGTGAAAACATTAGTTTTCTAATCTAATTTTATGAGCAAATAGTCCTGAAAATTAATTCATTATGCTTTAACTCTGTGAAATAGGCTGCACTATTCTAAACTGTAACATTTTTTTCTTTCAGAATTGCTGGACATCCTTTAGCACAGAATGAAAGGTGTCTTCATATGTTTCTGCAGGAACCAGTGATTGATAAGAACTATGTTCCAGGGAAGATCAGAAATGCGTAATGGCTAAAACACCTCTGAATGATCTTGTCAACTTGCGTGTGAAGTTATTACCTAAAGTTGGACGTTGTATAATTTAATCTACCACAATATTTTTTGAGCTGTAATATGATTTGTCATCATTTACATGCTTTTTATTTGATAAGTTATGTTGAGTAAATTTTCCAGTTTATAAAAAAAAAGAAATTTTAAACTATATAAATATGCATATAAGTATGACTTTTTTTTTTTTTTTTCCAAGTAGATATTTTTATCTATTCTCCATCCTTTGTTTTCAGACGATCACTATGGACAGTAAAAATAGTTGGTTTCACAGGATCAGATTACCATAATACTTCCCACATCTGGATTAGTGTTTCTGTTTAGTAATAGCTGATGCAGTTAGTTATATTGGTGCTAGTACTGCTCACATCTTAGTTGTATGGTGCATACCTTCCATTGTTGAGTTGTATTTTTACACACCAAACTGTATCTTAGGTTGATAGCAATAGAAGAATTGGTCCATCTGCTGAAGCTTATGTATTGTATATATTTGGCATTCCTTAGTGTTAGATCTTTGTGCTCTGAATTCTTTTTATGGGACCATTAGCAAAAATTGACTTGATTGGAAGAGTGTGCTGAAGAAAACATTTTGTGTAATATTTAGCCCTTCCAGATGTGGGTGGCCAGTTATTCATGTTTAGTAATTTTGTATATTGTTTCTAGTATAATTCCCTTCTAACTTGTATCTTTGTTTTTCTGAAAGTTGCATGTTGATGTTGCTAGTTTTTGAACTGATGTTGGGTATTGAAAATTGTTAGAATTCTGGAAGATCATAACAAATGGAAGTACAAAACTGATTGTGTCATAGATTTCATGAATTCAAAATTGAAATATGGTGTTTTAAAAATCATATGGAAAGATGTAAAGAATGTATCTAAAAAATAAATTTTGCAGTACCATGTCTGTATGGGTGATGCATATTATTTTGTTTATTAGTTGGCATATTGAAGTTCAGAAATTTCTAATGAAGATAGCCTCAGCATATTGAGTCACATTTGTAACTTGGAAGTATCGACAGCTTATTACCAGTTCTTTCATTATTTGTTAAGGACTTATTTTAACATATTATGAGGTAATTTTGTATTGAAATCTTTTTTTGAAATATTTGTATATAATGTTTATGGGTTTATAGTGCACGTTATCCTAAAGTCTTGGATTTTATATTCAGTGATTCTTAGTTATGGTTCATTTTAAATGAATCTCCCCTGTTGTATATTTCATTTCTCTGAACTCGTCCGTAATTGAGATGGTTTAATCAAATCCAAGACTTAAGGAAAAAGAAAGATAAGTGGGAACACACAGGTTTACTTGCACTGTTGCATTACTCTGTTATTTGTACAGTCCCAAAAACATAGTTATGTTACAAATTTGTAAAGTAAAAGTTTCCATGCATTTTTAAGACTAGAAATTAATTCAGTGCTGTACTTTGTTCTACATTTATCAAGAGATTGAGATTGTAATGTATAAGAAAAAATAAATTATTTGGAATATATGTGAATTAATTTTACAGCTCCCGTCTTTTACGAGAATATCCTTAAAAAGTTGTCATACAATGAAGAGCTTTTTGTATGAAATCATTCGTCTATAACAATAGAATCTTCAGGTCTCCAGACCTTTTGTCCTCTTAGTTCTACAATCTCTTTCCAGTGTTCTCGAAGTGTTCTGAAAAAAAAAAAAGTGTGATGGATTATTATCTGGTTGTAATTACTCTTACAAATCATAATTGCTTGTAATCAAGGATTAGTCCAGTGTTTCCACTGATAGTTTAGGATCAGGAATTGCTAGTTCCTGACACTAAAGAACATACCATAGATACAAAATGATCTGGAAAAGGTGCAGATAGAAATGGAAATACTGGCCAGAAACATTTACCGTCACAAGATAAATAGATGGGTAGTAAAGCCAGAGAATGAAGTCCCTTAAAAGATCGGGGACTAAGTGGTCAGAGAAAGAAAACAGGCGCACAGTGAAAGAATGAAAGCAATATAGTCTGTTAGAAAGGTGGATCATAAATGTAATGCGTGATCTAGTGATGGCCAGTCTAAGACGTCTGGAGATCTCTCGACTAGTGCATGCATTATTTCTCGAGAAATTTCAAGAGATCTCGAGAGCGTTGCCCCCGTATTGTGTAGCAAACAGTGTCATAGGCCTACAGGTAGTCGGAACTGAATGATGTTTGTGCCGATTATGCGCATAGCAAACCACGCGTCTTCTCCATTCCGTAAATGTGTGTCGACAAGCAACTAGGGTGCTTCTTTCTACCGAGGTCTATTTTGACGCAGTATAACATAATTATAAAGGATACGCATTCTGGCACTGTATGCAGTGGTAAGTACACGAATGATTAGGCGAAATGCAGAAACTGATGGCTACTGTAGGTACACCTACCTGGATGCAGTACTAAAGGCGTGCATTATTCGAACACGTGACGAGGCAAGATGCGCCCTGCCGCATATGCAACCACCATTACGCATGAGTGGAATGTATAATCTAAAATGCTTGCGTTTGCTCCAATTCTTTCGACAGGTAGGTGTACATCGTTATCAGACCCCACATTCAATATCATATGACCACTGCTTGTGTTTACCGATATTTTGGTAATGAAAAAAATAATTCCCTACGTTATAGAGTAGTCGCGTCATAATTAGGTACTTCGATATATGACGGTGCAATGTGTAATTGTGTCTAGTTGTACGCGACAACTTGAAGATATCTAAAGCGCAACATACAGTGGCTCAAAAAAGTATTGGTCTGCCCATAGCCGCGGTATGAACGGAACTGTATGGTACAAATAATGGTGCATATAATGGAATTACACGTATGTGGATATTTAGGACAGTCAAGTACATCAGTAGGTTAAATATGGAGCCAAGGAGATTCACGCTGTTTGCAGACAGACCAGTAATACAACGGCGTGCGTCATTACGCGCCAAATAAGTATTGGTCTTGTACACAATATCATCGTGACATCGTGGTGTCTGCTGCAACTCTGGCTCATTGTGTCCGTGCTGACACATTGGAAGGTAATATTCAGCACAGTTTCCATGTTCAGCTAACAATGGGAAGGGAAATGAAAGAAACAAACGTGAAAGAAAGGAGGATTGTAGTGCAACTATTTCAAAAAAGGTAAATCTTTCAAGGACATAAGTGAAATTATTGGAAGAGCTGTTACAACCGTTAAAAATATTGTGTACAGGTACAAAAGAACAAAGACAATAGAAAATAGGCCAAGAAGTGGCCGTCCCTCAAAGTTATCAGTACAAGACAAACGGTAAATTGTGCTTTAAGTGGCCCAAAATCCTCAGCTAAGTGCGCCGAAGATAGCAGTTGCGTTACAGAAAGATGTAGGAGTGCAAATGCCATCTAAAACCATCCGAAATGTGCTACGCGAAAGAGGATATGCGGGAAGAACAGTCCGTAGAAAGCCGTACATCAGTAAGGCTAATAGGAAGAAGAGACTTGCGTACGCTAAAGAGCACAGACATGACAACTATAAGGATTGGAAGACAGTCGTTTTTACTGATGAGAGTAAATTTACCCTCTTCAGATCAGAGGAGGACGAATTCTGAACTTGAAGAAAAGAACCTGACATCTACTGTGAAACATGGAGGTGGTTCCCTAGTGGTGTGGGGTTGTATGAATGCGAATAGTGTAGGTGAATAAGCCTTTATTGAAGGGATTATGGATCACAAAACATACATTAACATCCTCAAGACACATCTTCCATCAAGTGTACAAAAAATGGGACTCTCAGTAAAGTATACATTTACACAAGATATTTTTGTCATATTATTTGGTATACTGAGTGTCATTACTTGCTTACCAATTCTCACAATCAATCAATCAATACTGATCTGCATTTAGGGCAGTCGCCCAGGTGGCAGATTCCCTATCTGTTGCTTTCCTAGCCTTTTCCGAAATGATTTCAAAGAAATCGGAAATTTATTGGACATCTCCCTTGGTAAGTTATTCCAATCCCTAACTCCCCTTCCTATAAATGAATATTTGCCCCAGTTTGTCCTCTTGAATTCCAACTTTATCTTCATATTGTGATCTTTCCTATTTTTATAGACGCCATTCAAACCTATTCGTCTACTAATGTCATTCCACGCCATCTCTCCGCTGACAGCTCGGAACATACCACTTAGTCGAGCAGCTCTTCTTGTTTCTCTCAATTCTTCCCAACGCAAACATTGCAACATTTTTGTAACGCTACTCTTTTGTCGGAAATCACCCAGAACAAATCGAGCTGCTTTTCTTTGGATTTTTTCCAGTTCTTGAATCAGGTAATCCTGGTGAGGGTCCCATACACTGGAACCATACTCTGGTTGGGGTCTTACCAGAGACTTATATGCACTCTCCTTTACATCCTTACTACAACCCCTAAACACCCTCATAACCATGTGCAGAGATCGGTACCCTTTATTTACAATCCCATTTATGTGATTACCTCAGTGAAGATCTTTCCTTATATTAACACCTAGATACTTACAATGATCCCCAAAAGGAACTTTCACCCCATCAACGCAGTAATTAAAACTGAGAGGACTTTTCCTATTTGTAAAACTCACAACCTGACTTTTAGCCCCGTTTATCAACATACCATTGCCTGCTGTCCATCTCACAATATTTTCGAGATCACGTTGCAGTTGCTCACAATCTTGTAACTTATTTATCACTCTATAGAGAATAACATCATCCGCAAAAAGCCTTACCTCCGATTCCACTCCTTTACTCATATCATTTATATATATAAGAAAACATAAAGGTCCGATAACACTGCCCCGAGGAACTCCCCTCTCAACTATTACAGGGTCAGACAAAGCTTCACCTACTCTAACTCTCTGAGATCTATTTTCTAGAAATATAGCAACCCATTCAGTCACTCTTTTGTCTAGTCCAATTGCACTCATTTTTGCCAGTAGTCTCCCATGATCCACCCTATCAAATGCTTTAGACATGTCAATCGCGATACAGTCCATTTGACCTCCAGAATCCAAGATATCTGCTATATCTTGCTGGAATCCTACAAGTTGAGCTTCAGTGGAATAACCTTTCCTAAAACCGAATTGCCTTCTATCGAACCAGTTATTAATTTCACAAACATGTCTAATATAATCAGAAAGAATGCCTTCCCAAAGCTTACATACAATGCATGTCAAACTTACTGGCCTGTAATTTTCAGCTTTATGTCTATCACCCTTTCCTTTATACACAGGGGCTACTATAGCAACTCGTTGCACTACAGGAGGATCGGTCTCGAGATCTGCCACGTCAGTCTAACTGGACCCCAAACATACAGCCCTGAACACGAAGCTATGGCTGTTATATAATACACCGCGTTGGATGGAAACTCCACCACAATCTCCCGACATCAAACCCATAGAGAATTTGTGCCACTATTTGGAGCAAAACGTGAGAAAGCACGCAATATCAAACAAAACTGACCTGAAAGAAGCCTTACTCAACGTGTGGAATAACATACCAAAGAAAACTACGGAAGCATTGGTACGATCGATGCCAAATAGGTCAGCTGAGATTATAAAGAGTAAAGGAGGAACTGCCAAGTACTGAAACGTCCACGAAAGATCAAGAAACTGCGTTATGTTAATTCAGACCAATACTTTTTTGGTGGCAAGTGAAAATGATTGTTTTAAGTTATGGTTTTTAGTTATATTGACATCAAAGAATTATGTTTCTCTCACAATGTACATGTTACACAAGATGATAAATAATCAAGGATTCTAGTATATGTCAATTTTATTATCATTCCCTTAGATTCCTCGTCCTCATATGTAGCATATCTCGACAGACCAATACTTATTTGAGCCACTGTAAGTCGTGGATGTCGGTGATTTTGAAGAAATGTCGCATATCGCAGGCCGCTGTGTTTGTTCAAAAGAAGTAAAATACTTCTGGGATGATCCGTAGTGATGGGCAACGCTCTCGCTCGAGACTGACGTGGCAGATCTCGAGACCGATCCTCCTGTAGTGCAAGCTGTGCGACGTACCGTACCATTAACTACGACTGTAAACTTGATGGTATATCATTGGCAGTTATAGCGTGAAAGAACGTTCTCATATGAAAACGTGTGAGCCAATTCGTTTTGTCAAAAGCCTGGGAAAGTACTCTATGTTCGACTATGAACCCCTTAATATCATTAACGAAAGCGAAAACCGAATGTCAGTACGGTATCTTAAACTGTTCACGGCTCATTTGATGTGGACATCTTCGCTGAATAACCCTGCACAATTTGTGAATAACTGTAGATAGGATGTACAGCTACTTGGATACTAGAGGCGTACATTATTCAAACTTGAGACGGGGAAGATGTGCTTTGTTACATATGTAACCCCCATTACACATGAGTGGAACGTGTAATCTAAAATGCCCGACTTCGCTCCAATTCTTTCAGCAGGGGTGATGGGCAACGCTTTGGAGACCGATTCTCGTGTGCTGCGAGCTGTGCGACGCGACGTCCCAGTAACTACGAGTGTAAGCTTGATAGTATATCATCAGTTCTCATATGGAAACGTGTGTGACGATAAATTTTGTCAAAAGCCGGGTAAAGTACTGCATATTGAACTATGAGCTCCTTAATACCATTACCGAAAGTGAAGACAGAATGCCAGTATCTTAAACTGTCCACGAGTTATTTCAGGTGGACTTCTTAGCTGAATAACCCGTATCATTTGTTGATAACTGTTATTAGATTGTAAACCTACCTGGATGCCTCAAAATCGTTGTCGGCAGGGTAGCTTCTTGTGATTCAGACCGGGGCGGAGGTGTTCTGTGACTATTCCTCTTTCTTTATATTATTATGTATTTTTAAGTGTCGGACCATCCTAGAAGTATTTCTGCCGACGTATTTTAATCCTTTTGAATAAACAACACAGCGGGCTGTGCTATGTGGCATCTCTTCAAAACCGACATCCACGACTTACGTTGCATTTCGGACATCGTTTTCAAGTTGTCGCGTACAACTAGACACAATTACACATTGCACTGTCATATACGGAAGTACCTAATTATTATTATTATTATTAACAAATACATCGCAAATGGGAAATATCCCGGTGGCAACGGTCACTTACAGTAGTGAAATAATAACCAGCATACTGATGTGGGCAAGTTTTCCTTCGTAAACAGGATCATAAGAGATTGGAATAAATTACCTGCAGCGGGCTTTGATAAATTCTCTTCCGGTATCGAATCGTTTAAGATGACGATTAGTACAAAGTGAAAAGTAAAAGCTGTAAACGACGGACACTGAATTTGTGATTTTCTGCTGGATTTAGAATGTTAAACTAGTAGTATTTCTTCTAATATCTTCTCTCCATGGAATTCCTTGTTGATCTCTTGTTGTTGTAGTTGTTGGGTCGTTATGTTTTAACTTTAATATATCACTTGTAGTGTTAAGCTAGTAGCAACTTCAACCTATAGTATTGTAAGCCGTAGTGTTAAGTAATGGAAATACGGTACTTAAGTTGTGCGTGAATTTGTGTATAATGATGCTGGATTTAGAAAGTTAAAGTATTCCTTGTCATATATTTTTTCGTTGTTATTATAGTTGTAGGGTAATGATGGTTTTAACTTCACTTTATTATCACTTCTAATATTAAGCTAATAGAAAGCTCAACCTATAGTATTGTAAGCGGCAGTGTTAAGCACTGGAAATACTGATTTTTTTAATGAAGATGCTGGAATTAGAATGTTCAATTAGTAGTACTTGTAATATTTCCTTTCCATGGAATTGCTTGTTGTACTCCTGTTGTTGGGCAATTATGCTAACTTTACATATGGCGATGCCGGCCCCGTAGTGTAGGGGTAGCGTGCCTGCCTCTTACCCGGAAGCCCCGGGTTCGTTTCCCGGCCAGGTCAGGGATTTTTACCTGGACCTGAGGGCTGGTTCGAGGTCCACTCAGCCTACGTGATTAGAATTGAGGAGCTATCTGACGGTGAGATAGCGGCCCCGGTCTAGAAAACCAAGAATAACGGCCGAGAGGATTCGGCGTGCTGACCACACGACACCTCGTAATCTGCAGGCCTTCGGGCTGAGCAGCGGTCGCTTGGTAGGCCAAGGCCCTTCAAGGGCTGTAGTGCCATGGGGTTTGGGTTTTTTGGTTACATATGACGCGAATACTCAACATTGTAAGGAATTATTTCCTTCGTCACCAAAATATCGGTAAACACAAGCAGTGGTCATATATGATATTGAATGTGGGGTCTGATAACGATGTACACCTACCTATCGAAAGAATTGGAGCAAACTCAAGCGTTTTAGATAACACATTCCACTCATGCGTAATGGTGGTTCCATATGCAGCAGGGCGCATCTTGCCTCGTCACGAGTTCGAATAATGCACGCCTTTAGTACTGCATCCAGGTACGTGTACCTACAGTAGTAGTCAGTTTCTGTATTTCGCCTGTTCATTCGAGTACTTACCACTGCATACAGTGCCATAATGCGTATCCGTTATAATTATGTTATACTGCGTCAAAATAGACCTCGCTAGAAATGAGAGAAATGAACGCCTTAGTCGCTTGTTGACATGTATTTACGGAATGGAGAAGGTGTGGTTTGCTATTCGCATACTCGGCGAAAACAACGGTCTCGAGGTCTTTCGAAATTGTGTCTGCGTTAGTCTCGGGAAATCTCGAGATCTCATCTCAGACTGCCCATCACTAGTCGATAGGGTAGTATCTTGTGATGCAGACCGGGCCGGAGGTGTTCTGTGACGATTCGTCTTCATTGATATTATGCGTTTGTAAGTGCCGGATCATCCCAGAAGTATTTCTGCCGACGTATTTTACTTCTATTGAACAAGCATCGCAGCGGGCTGTGCTATGTGACATCTCTTCAAAATAACCGACATCCACGACTTACGTTGCGTTTCGGACATCGTCTTCAAATTGTCGCCTACAACTAGTACAATTTCACATTGCACCGTCATATATCGATGTACCTAATTTTGAAGGGAATACTCTATAACATTGTAAGGAATTATTTCCTTCGTCACAAAAATATCGGTAAACACAAGCAGTGGTTAGGCTATATGTTATTGAATGTGGGCTCTGATAACGATATACATCTATCTCTCGAAAGAATTTTAGATTACAGATTTCACTAATGCGTAATGGTGGATGCATATGCAGCAAGGTGCATCTTGCCTCGTCTCGAGTTCGAATAATATCGAATAGTATCCAGGTACATGTACCTACAGTAGCCGTCAGGTTCTGTACTTAAACCACTCATTCGTGTGCCTACCAGTGCACACAATGCCAGAATACGTATCCTTTAGAATTGTGTTATACTGCGTCAAAATAGACCTTTGTAGAAATGAACGCCCTAGTCGTTTGATGACACGTATTTACGAAATGGAGAACGCGCGTGGTTGGCTATTCGCATACTCGGCACAAACAACATTCAACTCCGACTGCAGGACTTCGACACGCTGCTCGCCGCATAATGCGGGGACAACGCTCTCGAGATCTCTCGAAATTTCTCGCGAGAAATAGTGCCTGCGCTAGTATCGAGAAATCCCGAGAAATCTTGAGACATAGTCTCAGACTGCCCATCACTAATGATCCGGCACTTAAAAACGCATATCAAGGAAGAGGAATCGTCATAGAACACCTCCGGCCTGGTCTGCATCACAAGAAGCTACCCTGTCGACAACGATTGCGAAATATCCGGGTAGTTGTACATCCTATCTAGAGTTATTTAGCTAAGAAGTCCACCTGAAATAACTCTTAAACAGTTTAAGATACTGGCATTCTATTTTCACTTTCGTTAATGGTATTAAGGAAAATAGTTCAACATGCAGTGCTTTCCTAGGCTTTTGACAAAATTTATCGTCACACACGTTTCGGTATGAGAACTGCTGATGATATACCATGAAGCTTACGCTCGTAGTTTCTGGGACGTCTCACAGCTCGCGGCACACGAGAATCGGTCTCGAGAACGTTGCCAATCACCCGTGTCGAAAGAATTGGAGCAAACTCGGGTATTTTAGATTACACGTTCTACCCATGTGTAATGGTGGTTGCATACGTAGCAAAGCACATCTTTTCCCGTCTCAGGTTCGAATAATGTACGCCTCTAGTATCCAAGTAGGTGTACATCCTATCTACAGTTATTCACAAATTATGCAGGGTTACTCAGCTAAGATGTCCAGCCCAAATAAGTCGTGAACAGTTTAAGATACTGACATTCTGTATTCGTTTTCGTTAATGGTATTAAGGGGTTCATAGTTTTCATAGGCTTTTGACAAAATTTATTGCCTCACACGTTTCCATATGAGAGGGTTATTTCACGCAATAACTGCTGATAATACACTATCAAGTTTACACTGGTAGTTACCGGTACGGTACGTCGCACAGCTCGCACTACAGGAGAATCAGTCTCGATATCCGCGACGAGAGTCTCGAGCAAGAGCGTTGTCCATCACTAGCGTGATCCAACAGAGTCCATACACAAATAATAATAATAATAATAATAATAATAATAATAATAATAATAATAATAATAATAATAATAATAATAATAATAATAATAATGTAGTTATTTGGTCTTCAGATTAGAATTTAACTATTCATAAAATGAAAACAGATTATTTTTTGTAATAAACAAAGGAACCATTTGTAAATTCCACATTAATATGAGCATCCTATGGTATGCCTATGTATTTAATTTAATATTGAGGCACTGTGACTATCCTTAATGAATATTACCCTATTTCTAGATAGTTACGAGACACCCTCGATCAAAAACAAACTAAATTGTTGTATCATAAATTACATGTTATACATACAAAATAACCTCGGACTTTGTATCCGGGAGATAGTGGGTTCGAATCCCACTTTCGGCAGCCCTGAAGATGGTTTTCTGTGGTTTCCCATTTTCACACCAGGCAAATACTGGGGCTGTACCTTAAGGCCACGGCCGATTCTTTCCAGGCCTTTCCTATCCCATCGTCGCCATAACACCTATCTATGTCGGTGCGATGATGAGCCACTAGCAAAAAAGAACCTCGGACTAGGGATGGGGGTTCTTTACCCAGAGGAGTCTGAAGGCCTGCAGCCAAAATCTTGAGAAACTCTTAAACCCCATCAAGTCCAAGTGAATAGTGCTGCTCTCTCACTAAATGCTGACTCGAACTGTTGTAAAGGATTACATTTTTTGTCAATCTGTTGTAACACATACGAAACAACTTTTTGGAATTTCTTGCCTTCATAGTACCATTGCATATACACTGACTGACAGAGCAAATGCAACACCAAGAAGGAGTGGTCAGAACTTTATGCCAATTGCAGGGTAGACTGACGTCACTGAGGTATGCTTATGATGTGAAATGCGCCGCTGTGCTGCGCACGTAGCGAACGATAAATGGGACACGGCGTTGGTGAATGGCCCACTTCGTACCGTGATTTCTCAGCCGACAGTCATTGTAGAACGTGTTGTCGTGTGCCACAGGACACGTGTATAGCTAAGAATGCCAGGCCGCCGTCAACGGAGGCATTTCCAGCAGACAGACGACTTTACGAGGGGTATGGTGATCGGGCTGAGAAGGGCAGGTTGGTCGCTTCGTCAAATCGCAGCCGATACCCATAGGGATGTGTCCACGGTGCAGCGCCTGTGGCGAAGATGGTTGGCGCAGGGACATGTGGCACGTGCGAGGGGTCCAGGCGCAGCCCGAGTGACGTCAGCACGCGAGGATCGGCGCATCTGCCGCCAAGCGGTGGCAGCCCCGCACGCCACGTCAACCGCCATTCTTCAGCAATTGCAAGACACCCTGGCTGTTCCAATATCGACCAGAACAATTTCCCGTCGATTGGTTGAAGGAGGCCTGCACTCCCGGCGTCCGCTCAGAAGACTACCATTGACTCCACAGCATAGACGTGCACGCCTGGCATGGTGCCGGGCTAGAGCGACTTGGATGAGGGAATGGCGGAACGTCGTGTTCTCCGATGAGTCACGCTTCTGTTCTGTCAGTGATAGTCACCGCAGACGAGTGTGGCGTCGGCGTGGAGAAAGGTCAAATCCGGCAGTAACTGTGGAGCGCCCTACCGCTAGACAACGCGGCATCATGGTTTGGGGCGCTATTGCGTATGATTCCACGTCACCTCTAGTGCGTATTCAAGGCACGTTAAATGCCCACCGCTACGTGCAGCATGTGCTGCGGCCGGTGGCACTCCCGTACCTTCAGGGGCTGCCCAATGCTCTGTTTCAGCAGGATAATGCCCACCCACACACTGCTCGCATCTCCCAACAGGCTCTACGAGGTGTACAGATGCTTCCGTGGCCAGCGTACTCTCCGGATCTCTCACCAATCGAACACGTGTGGGATCTCATTGGACGCCGTTTGCAAACTCTGCCCCAGCCTCGTACGGATGACCAACTGTGGCAAATGGTTGACAGAGAATGGAGAACCATCCCTCAGGACACCATCCGCACTCTTATTGACTCTGTACCTCAACGTGTTTCTGCGTGCATCGCCGCTCGCGGTGGTCCTACATCCTACTGAGTCGATGCCGTGCGCATTGTGTAACCTGCATATCGGTTTGAAATAAACATCAGTTATTTGTCCGTGCCGTCTCTGTTTTTCCCCCAACTTTCATCCCTTTCGAACCACTCCTTCTTGGTGTTGCATTTGCTCTGTCAGTCAGTGTATTTTATACAGTGCAAGAAAGTTTGGGATATCAAGGATGCAATGCATCAATAAAATAACAGAATGTTGTTTATTGTATTGCAGACATACAACCTGAGAATTTAAACTGTTACAAACAAGTGGTTTTCTTCCAATATCTAATGCAAATAAACTCATAATGAGAAGGTTCCAATTTTTGTTTTTATTTTAGTGAAGGCTGTCCCTTCTTCACTCTGCCTAAGTAAGTCTATGGCCTCCTCTGGCATTGTTCAGGTCTCTGACCTTCTGTGACATGCTTTGTGACCAGTACATTGATGTTATTTTGAGGAAGGTCTTATTCCATCTGGGTAACTTGAATGAGGTCTGGGAGTGTCTCTGGAGGTTGTGGACAATCAAAAACAGCAGTTTTCAACCTCTTCCATGCATGCTCAATGCAGTTCATGTCTGGTGAATTACCATATTTCTCCAAATGCAGATGACCCATTTTTTTTCAGAAAAATTAAATCAGGCTTAAAAAGTGCTGTGTAAAATTATATGAATGCCTTTCTTGTACAGTGCGCATTTTTAGACTATCTTTGTCTCCACGCCAACTCCAAACATTGGCTTTAGTTATGTCATATTTTCTTGCGACTGCACAATTATTCTTTATTTCTGCGAGTTTAATAGCCATTAACGTAAAATTGGTATCAATAACATCGAAGAGAACCCATTGAAAATTTGCTGGCAATACCTGTTTCACATTTCTCTACAATACGATGATCCATGAGGAAAATATTCCTACTGTCTACAAAACTGTTACTTTTACTAAGTGTCAGGTACAATCAGCTTGCCAGCTTCAACGGTTAGCATATAATAAAGATGTTGAAGGTCGATTCTATTGTGCCATGGGCTGACCATTCCACCCTTGCAATTTTCGTGCCCATACTTCACAATTTCATCCTAGACTTCTTTAAGGTGTCCTTGCTGAATACATTTTTTAAGCTATCATTGTCTTCATGCTAACATAGAACAATGGCTTTAATTATGCCGTATTTTATTGTGGCTGCACAATTATTCTTTATTTCCACAGGTTTATTAACCATTAACTTAAAATTGTCATCATAATGTAGACGAAAACCTGTTAAAAATTTGCTGGCAATACCCCTTCCACGCAGCAGCAGCTGCTGAGGGGGACTGGCGGAGGGGCACTACTTTTTGACAAATTTACGTTCTTACTAAACACACACAAGTAAACAAATGCATACCGGATACACATCATACTATGTTAAATACTTGATCATTACTTGCCTACTTCACTGTCATCTTTCATTTTAAGAGAAATGTGGAATGACATGTTGGTGTCCATTTGAAGAAGGCAGCGATCCAGACTCTTACTTCACCCAAGTATCTTGAACTGTTTAAATATACAGTACCTACTGTCACTGAAGTCTGTCTCAAATACGTTCACAGTGCTATGTACAGTATCGACCAACTGATAGGCCTACTACTGAGTCTACGGGACGAATGAAGTACAGTCTACTCACTCTGGCCATACAAATGAAGAATACGGTAGGGCCTATGCATTGTTCAACGAAAACAGTGTTTTTCCTGTATTTAAACAGAATTCTATTCTTCTATGCTGTAAATCCACAAACTAAGAAATGATTTTATTGTCAGTGAGGCATATTGTAAACGAGGTCTTTCGCAACAGAAATCATTGCCAGAGCAGACAGTCATTTTTCGGTCATTGTATTGCGTAGAAATGTCTTAATGTGAGCTAGTGTCAAGAAATAGCACTCTGCTTCGGCTGTGGACATGGGTTAGAATAATAACAGTAAGTTATTTATTAAATTGACCTCCTAATCAATACAATAAGTCATTGTCTTGGATGATTTACATTGATCTATTAACTAAAAATGGTACATTTTTTTACAATCTGAAGAATTACAAAGGTGAAGGTAAAAAAAAAAAAATTAACCAACATTGTTATTTTTAATATTAATTTTAGTTTAAGTCTCTTCAAGATTTTAAAAATTAATTTCATTATATGTTAATCAAGTGCTTATTTTTATCCCGAGGTTAAGACAATGGCTGATGATGCCTTCATACTAGGTGAAACATGTACCATTTTTAGTTAATAGATCAATGTAAATCATCCAAGACAATGACTTATTGTATTGATTAGGTGGTCAATTTAATAAATAACTTACTGTTATTATTCTAATCAAATATCATCAAAACGGACCAAAAATGATATTTATTACATGTAATGTGGACATGGGTGTTATCACAATTATCCTCAGAAGCTATAGCTTTTCTTTGAACATTGATTTAAGATTATTTTCTAAAATAAAAGCGAGGAGTGGCATAGCTCCTTTGACTTGCCTGACATCTGTTCGTTTATAAATCACTTCTAATTCCAACTTTCGCCTTGCTTTCTGCAACAATGGATAATGTAACACAGTAGAATTTATTATATTTTCTGGAAAGTTTGTAGAGAATTGGTCAAATGAATCTAAGTACAGTAGTGTTGCAGCTTCCATATACCCAGTAAATGCAAACCTATCATGCAACTGCTTCATTACAACATCACAGACTTCTTTTGCTGCAATGGTCCATGTGTCACTTACTCTATGTCTTTTATCGGAATTATTGTAGACCATGAGATCACATGCAATTGTATCTATTTCTTCACCTTGTTAAGTGTTACATACTTTGCATAATTAGAAAAAGCCTTTTTATTTGGATTGAATCTGCTTCGCATTTTTGTAGCTGATTGTAGAGTATGTCAACATGTGGCATTAATTTGTAAGAAACAGACAGCGAGAACATGAATATGGTATCCTCAAGAGCAGGCGCAGTCCACGGGCTTCATTTATGCTAATAGACATTTTACCTTCTTCTATTCTATGAAAGTACTCAATTAGTTTCTCTCTGTTCTCGTAAACTACATTCACCTTACGAATGTTGTAGTTCCAGTGAGTGGTGATTGTTCAAGAGGGTCTAGTCTTCATTATTTCATTCAAGAGGTCACTTCTGTGAGACGAGTTGGAAAACAATGTTGAGACTGCGGACAGGTTACAGAAAAGTAATTTGACTAGGGATTGTAGGAACAAGCCTTCTGCATTGTCAAATTTAGTTGGTGTCCATAGCAATGAATGAAATGCACATTAGGGTAGTGTACTTTTAGTTTCGCCTGCACACCCCATCCTTCCGCTCATTATGCTGGGTCCGTCATAACTCTGACAAATAAGTGTATGTCGTGTGTCCCTTAATATGGGATTAATTTACTTTAATAGATGTTGACTCAATCCATCTGCTGTTCTGTCGGTTGGATTCACAAACCCCCAAAACCTTTTATGGATGTGACCCTCTAATACATATTGAAAAACAAGTACCAATTGGCATTTGTTTGAAACATCCATTGTTTCATTTGCTTCTATTGCAATGAATTGGGATTCCCCAATTTCTGAAGAAATTTGTTTTCTACACACATTCAACATACAGTGGAGAAGCTTGTTCTAAATGGTCTTTGACATACCTTTAAATACAGAAGCTTTGGCCAGGTGCTCCTTCATAGCGACGTCTATTTCAGCTGTAAAATTAATGAGACCTTTTAAAATTCCAGGATTTAAGAGAATTTGCTGTCTTATCACGGTCACAGAATTTTATGCACTGAATAATTCTGCATAATGTGTGCCTATTTTTCCTAACCTGATCATTGTGTTTGTTAATGGACTGGCGATAAGCAGAATCCTGTTGAGTCACTGTATTAACTTTCCCTAGCACAGCTAATTCCATTCATGAATTGATATGTTGGGAGGAACTTTTATGCCTTTTAATTTTTTCTTTCAAGTGTTTGAGATCTGTTACTCTGGTTTTCATAAAATTCAGGTCATGTCCAAATAACACTCACAGAAAACAGAAAAACGTATTCATTGAATCACACCCACACAACCACTCATATTCTGTGTACACCCCTGGCTGGAATCTACGCTGATATTCGCTCTCTTTTTATTGTCCAAATTGTTCTACTTGTAAATGAAGTGTTGGTTGACCGAGTGTCTTTATCTCCATCTTTTCCATTAGGGACAGTTGCGAAAAGGTATGCTTAAAATATTACTCGCAGAATTCATTCTACGTAGCCTACAGGTCAATCATACCAATGTGATATACTTTATGCGACTCTTCATAGAGATTCTATATATCTGCACACAACATACGACAGATTTACTTTAAATGACACCACACTAAATATTACAAAATAGGATACTGACTAATTTCATTAACCAGTACAGCACATTTATCAGACCGCAGTCGACAGACTTGGAACACGAATTTGAAATGGATGTTCTGCTTGGCGCAATAAAGCCTTTGCATATTTTTGGAATCGTAGCGGGCTGGCTTCGGCAATGACCCAATTTCCCATTCTGTGCATGTTAAAAAATAGTTCACCGAGCTCGATAGTTGCAGTCACTTAAGTGCGGCCAGTATCCAGCATTCGGGAGATAGTAGGTTCGAACCCCACTGTCGGCAGCCCTGAAGATGGTTTTCCGTGATTTCCCATTTTCACACCAGACAAATGCTGGGGCTGTACCTTAATTAAGGCTATGGCCGCTTCCTTCCCACTCCTAGCCCTTTCCTGTCCCATCTTCGCCATAAGACCTATCTGTGTCGGTGCGATGTAAAGCAATTAGAAAAAAAAATAGTTCTACGCATGCTTGAATGAAAATTACCAGAGAAAGAGTCAAGAGCTAAGAGCACAGGGCCAGCCTGGAGGAAGCAACATATGTGTCTGATGAAAACATTGATGCACTAGCTGCATGCGATGCCTAATGTCAAAACTGAATGTACCATCATTTAAATTGCCAGTACTTGTAAAACCGTGCATTAACAGTTACTTAGCTGGAGGGGTATGTGCCCCTCTGCCCTTTAGTGCTAGCCGCTACTGCTTCCACATATCTTTACAATATGATGATCCATCATGAAAATTTACAAAGAATCAGGCACAGTAGGGCAAGTTTTAAGAGTGTTTGAGTAAACTCCACCTTTATGTCAAACTTCTTAATTTTTTTTTATATTTAGGAAAGGGACATATTTTATCTCTATTTTGGAGACATCTCCAGCCTAAAAACAAAACAGGCTAGTAAGATTCATGACGTTCCTAATGAACTGCTACAACAAATAACACATGCAAAATTTCTAGAGTTAAACATAACTCTGTCAAATGAACAATTAACACATTTAAATAGGCCTACTTATGTTAAGAAACGTATTTGTAGATAAAATGTAATGTCTTTCAGAGATGATGTAATGTTAAAATACAAGCTTTTTAATAGACCCTGGGAATGTCCAATAAGAAACGTTGAATGCTAGTCCAACACTAGGCTGAGTGAATGTTGTAATGTTTGAGTTAAAATGTACTTTAATTCAGGTGGAACTTCCTCAAAATTCAGGTTGAGCTGCTGGCAACTAGACTGGCTATGATGAACTTAGTTCCCAGAACTGAAATTGAGGGCTTTTAGCAGTGTAATTATGAAATTTATCCCAACACTGAAACGACTGCAAATATTGTGTACATTGCCAGTTTCAACATCCACAGCAGAAAGATCCTTTTCATCACTGAAACGGATAAAGACCTATTTGCAAAGTTCATCCTCTCAGGCAAGACTAAATTGCCTTGCCATGTTGTCTCTTTATAAGGATGTTCCTCTTTTCAGCTGTCAAAGTGATAGATGAACTTGCCCAGAAAAGAAGATAATCAAGTTGATTTTGTGACTTCTTACGCTTTGAAAAGGTGTTTTACTTTGTATATTTGTAACTCATGTTAAGTGGTTGAATTTTGAGCTTTATTTATTATTGTTGAAAGTGATGTTGCATTATATTGTTGTGGTTTGTCACCAAATTAATTCACTGATATAAATTACTGCTAGTAATTAAACTCAATTGTGAAACAGTGAGTGATGTTTTGGATGCCTGTGTTCCTGTCTTCTTATTACAAACTTTTCCTCACTTAAATGCTACAGTGGCCTCCACTAATAGGTCAATTGTAAAGTGTACAAAGAGTTTGAGTGTCTTTTCCTACAGGTAAGCTTCTGCATCCATTTAAAATGTGCTTTTTATTATTATTATTATTATTATTATTATTATTATTATTATTATTATTATTATTATTATTATTATTATTATTATTATTATTATTATTATTATTATTATTATTATCATCATCATCATCATAATCATCATCATCATCCCTCCCCAAGGAAATGTCATATCCATGCCACTGGTAGATTATGTCCTAACCAATTTTGCTTTCTTTTGAATTGTGGCTAGCAGTCTTTAAGAACTGATGCAGCATGTGTTTCAGGCATGTAAGAAATCCCTCAAGATGACATTCGGAGGCTGTTTGCTTCCATGCCACACCAAATACAAGAGTGTATTTGTGCCCTTGTGGGTCAGACCTCATACTGATGATGATGATGATGATGATGATAATGGACAGTTCCGAATGGAGTGAAAGTTTAAATCATTTAACACCTGTTATATGATGGACATCTCCACAAAGTTTGATAAATATCAGAGTAGTACTTCATGGTGTAACACTTCCTTCCCATTTCCGCTAGTATACATGTGATGTTTCTTGTAAAAAAAATTAATTTCAAGGCCACACAGTGCACTTCATTTTTTGATAATTTCAACCATTTCCTGTTACCTACAGGGCAGAATTGTTCAAATCTGGGGCATACCCTGTAAAATGCCCCACTAGTTTGGAATAGTGAAATATAATACCAGTATAAATCGTGCATTGGCACTGCCGGTGGCTATAATTGGCCAATGCAGTGGCCTCCACGGTATGCACTAGCCATGCGTCTTGCTAGGTGTGCTAGGTACCAACTGATGAGCCCAGCCTAACACACGGGGGCAAAACGCTGGCAACCAGGAATGAGTTAGCTGGAAAATTTATAATGTCCAATAACGAACCATTTATACTGGTATTATAAATTTACTCGTTCGGAACAAATATTTCAGATTCCCCATGGAAATCAACATCTATATCATCTGATGGCCAAGCAGGCATCAATTTTTGGTAAAGAGACAAAGTCTCTCATCGTGCATTGTCACTGCCAGTGGCTACAATTGGCCTACGCAGTGGCCTCCACGGTATGCACTAGCCATGCGTCTTGGTGGGTGTGCTAGGTACCAACTGATGAGCCCAGCCTAGCACACGGAGGTGAAATGCAGGCAACCAGGAATGAGTTAACTGGAAAATTTATAATGTCCAATAACGGACCATTTATACTGGTATTATAAAGTTACTCATTCAGAACAAATACTGTATTCAGATTCCCCATGGCAATCAACATCTATATCATAGTGAAATATGTCAAAATCAAAACTATCCCTTGTGTGATTTAGGTATCCAGCTCAATTGGCCTAGTAGTTTTCGAGCCTATCAGGAACAAACAGAGACACCATCCCGTTTTTACTAATAGTTTAGATCAGAGGTGCTCAGCTGGGCGCCCACTGAGGCTAGCCCAGTGCAGCTGGGCTGGTCTGAGGTAAATGTGGGCAGCTTATGTAGCAAGCATACATCACAGTGAAGTGGGAGAGTGAACACACTTTTCGGGAAAAGCAGCAGTGACTTCAATTGTGATTACAAAGCTCTCCTCCATTACTCAGCAAAAGGTTGATTGGGGTACAGTATTTAAAATAAAACGCTATAATCTCCGAAAAAAAAACCCAACCTTTTCAAGATATTCTGGTTTGATTTATACTACGCTTGATATAAATAGTCAGTTTTATTTTCTTATATTTATTCATTCAAAGAAAACTGGCACGTTATAATCTACAAAGGTACAGGGTTTAAGCGTACAAGCTACGATTCAGAATTCCTTAGATGGAAATGACAGTTTTTCCTTCCTTTTTTTTTAATGTTAACATTCCTGTTATTCAGTAAGCAAAAAGTAATATAATCATATAATTCAACAAGTTTACGGTTTGATTTTTCACAGTGTTATAGTGTTGTGTGAATTTCCTTGTTCACTGAATTTCTGAAAACAGTATTTAAAAGTTATCAGGCAATCCGATAATAATAGCTAGCCTCCAAATGTCAAAGGAGTTTTATCATGAGTGAGGACATAGGTATTTACTATCCAAGATTAAAGTACAACAACAATTTAAATGCATCTATAAAATAGATACTCAGTATGTCTTCAAATAAATAACCTAACTGATTTTATTCCCGGTAAGCATGATTCAGTTGTTGGTGAGTTTATCGGATAATTTAAACCCAAGCAATCACAAGCCACAGCTTACCCACCTTAACTCCGTATTATACTGTATCAGAAATGTTTCTGAACCACCTCTTAAAATGTAATAGTGAAAATTGTAAGTCAATACGTACATTATAAACATATTTGAGGTTGTAGGCATAATCCGGTCAAACTGCAGTGAACATAAATAACTTATTTCTCACAACATAAATTGAAAATGACGTGGATTTCTGCCCTCTTTCTCTCATTATTTTCTGCCTCCGTTTCAAACATGAGTATCGCCACAGTGATCAAGAGTGACTGGGAGAATGTAGCCTCAACATCACTGGCTGAATAGCATATGCTCATCGCCTGCCTGCCCACCCGCTTACAGTGCTAGGCACCCATGGGATGGAATGCCCAGCATGATCACCTCTGGTATAGATAATATCCTATTTCCTTTCTGAAAATGGATATTATAGATACCTTTTTCCAGTCTTATGGGATTTCCTGATTTTTCAAGTTCCTATTTTCACATTTGATACTTTTTAACTACTACAAAATATCTGACTCTACCTGGCTAAAAATCTAAAGCTTAAAATTATTGTCTCACTAGAAATTCAATACTCACATGCATTGTTCAAGAAGAATTTCAGTATTGGGTAACAATTCAGCCAGCAGATTGATGCAGGGTAAGCATACGACACTGATAAAGTTTATTTGGTCATCAGGAACCATGTATTGTTTTTCACGGTCCATCATGGATAGTGGACACATTCCCATTCCTTTTTCAGTATCTCCCTAATACATATGAATTTTTCTATTAGTAATTTGTAAGACAGGTTTCATTTTCTTATATGATTAAATCTTTAATGATAAATGTAGTTCTGCAATTTCTTAAATACATAATCATGTTAGTAAAAAGAGGAAAATAATGGATTTTCTTATTTATAGGATATAAGTAAAGAAGATGCAATTAATGTACTCATTAAAAATTTGAGAGCCTCTTTTTTTTTAATTGATCCCTCACCTGATGCTGTTCTGATATTGCGTGTTTCTGTTTATATTCCTAACTTTCTATGATATATATAACTTTTTTTTTTTTTTTTCATTACTTACTGTACTGTATACTGACTGAGAGTTGAAGAAATCAAGCAGAATTTTGCATCAGAATATCTTTTCAATGGCTCAAAACTCATTCCTAGGAAATGTTACAAGAGTATCTTACCTCACATCTTGAAAGTAAATCCTTTCAATGGCTCAAAACTCATTCCTAGGTTACATGAGTTTCTTACCTCACATCTTGGAAGTAAATCCTAGAAGAAAACAATTGAGGAGCGTTTTTCAAAACCTGATAACTGCATGAAAAGTAGTTTAGAGATATTTAAGAATTTTTGGCTTCACCAGAAAGGTATGAGTTCTTTTCAATGGTATTTCCGCTTTTCAGATAACGAATGGAACAACTGAAATTCAGAAACACCTCTGAAAAGAATTTAAACCTTTCTGATGTGGACAAAAATATTTATATCTCAAAACTGCTTTTCACATAGTTATTGGTTTTTGAAAAATAAGCCATTGAGTGTCCATATGAATGAGTCGCTGTGAACAAAGTTGCTGCTGAATGACATACTGAGCAGCTTCATCAGGCTTCATTACTTCATGAACGAACTATTTCATTTGAATGATTCACAGTAAAGCATGTGTGAATGAGTGAAGTAGTTCATAGGAATGAACTGATTTGACCCATTGCTAATGTCCTGGGAGATCCATCAATCATTCCCAGACAATCCTGGATCACACAGTATATTCTCTCCAAGATCATTGAAAGGAGAAGATTGAAACAGGTTAATACAAGTGAAGGGAGAATGGCATGAGAAATGAGGCCAAGAATGTAGAAATGTCAAAGAAAAATGGTTGTATCAAATATGTGAAGAAGGCGAAGAACTGGATAAATGGGAAAAGATCAGTTTGGCACTGAAAACAGCAAGAAAAAGATGCCACTTACCAAAATAAACTCTAACCACGGCATTGCGTGACAACCAAGGCTTAATCGTGACTGATGAAATATTAATAAAGAACCACTGGGAAATGTACATTACAATGTACAATTAGTCTAATCTTCAAAGTGCAATTTTGTTTAATTATGTGATAAATATTCCTACAAGGAAGATACACTTTTGACTGTGGATTTTGTGCATGCTTCATTTCCAGATTCTCAAGGTTCACTTGCATTTCGGCTATGTTCACTTTGTCAGACTCAGTTTCTTCGCACATCTTTAATGGTGTAAGAACACAGTTGACAGGTAGGCTGGAACTGGGAGTGAAGGGGTAATGAATGACACAGATAGGGAAAGTGTTTATCAGACGAATCAAACGAGTTGTGAATTTTATGAAGTGTTTGAACTACTAGTTCATTGAAATTGAGTGGTTAGTTCACATTTCATAAGAGTGAAGCACTCATTTTGTACGACTCATTCCACGAGCTACCCATCACTAATTGACATCCTGTGATGATGTGTCTGTTTCCAAAGCTTCATCTTCTCCTATTTCCTAGTTATAGCTTCCCTGAATTTAAAGAGTAGGTGTACCACTTTGATCTATTATTAGACTTCCTCAGTATTTTCCACCTTAACTACATTTTTATTCTTAAAATATTGTGATGACATATTGTGATCATGTTTGCATCAGCTCTAGGTAGAGTCATAGACTTCTTTATCTGATTTCTGTAAATATGTTTTATCAGTATGAAATCTATTTGGTATCAATAATGATCTCCAGGGCTACTCAATATATATATAAAATAAGAGTTTTGTCTGTACATTGCTCAGAATTTAAAAAGGATGGTATTTCTGTATCAGTCATGCCCACAAGAGAATTTGATGAAAATCGGTATACAAAGTCAGGTAATATGTCGCTACAATCTAGACCATGAATAATTTTATTCATGCTGACTGAAATGGTAGCTTAGGGGAAGGCCTAAAATTTAATTCTCAAATATTTAAGTTATTAGTGGCCATATCTTAATGAAAACCGGTATACAAAGTCGGGGAATAAGTCGCTATAATCTAAGCCATAAATAATTTTATTCACGCTGAGTGAAATGGTAGTTTAGGGGAAGGCCTAAAATTTAATTCTCAAATATTTGTTATTAATAGTCGTATCTTAACGAAAATTGGTAGGGGAAGTCGAGGAATAAGTTGCTACAATCTAGGCCATAAATAATTGTATTAATGCTGAGAAAAATTATAATTTAGGGGAAGGCCTACAATGGAATTCTCAAATATTTATGTTATTAGTGGTCCTATCTTAATGAAAATCTGTATGCAAAGTCGGGGAATAAGTCACTATAATCTTGGCTATAAATAATGTTATTCATGCTGAATGAAATGGTAGTTTAGGGGTAGGCCTAAATTTTAATTCCCAAATAATTATATTATTAGTGGTCGTATCGATAGAGACTACATAACATTTTAGTTATGCAGTATTATATTTTTGATTATTTATGTCTTATACATTGTTACCATACCAGCTATGATCAGAGATATTCATGAGTTTGGATTTTTGTTACTAAGTCCTTATCAGTGCCGAATCACGAGAAAATGGGTAAACAGGATTGAATGAAAATCGGTATGTAAAGTCGGAGAATAAGGAACTACAGTCTATGCTATAAATAATTTCATAAGGCGCCCTAATATCACAGAGTCGAAAGAAAACTAAATGTGAAGACCTACAATGTAGAAAGCTCATAAAATTGAACAACAATAACATAACATTGACCATTGTTTGTTGTGATGTGCTTTGTCTTCTGTTGCCACTCATCTCCAATAGATAGGATTACTGCTGTGTACCGAGTTTTTTTTAAAAATTTGCCTTACGTTGCACCGACACAGTTAGGTCTTATGGCGACGATGGGATAGGAAAGGGCTATGAGTGTGAAAGAAGCAGCCTTGGCCTTAATTAAGGTACAGTTGCAGCATTTGCCAGGTGTGAAAACAGGAATCCACAGAATAACATCTTCAGGGCTGCTGATGGTGGGGATGGAATCCACTATCTCCCGGATGCAAGCTCACAGCTGCGCGCCCCTAACCGCACGGCCAACTCACCCAGTCGTACGAGTGTAACAGTCTGCTGAAATATTGGCGGGAAGTAGCTGGGGTGTTAAGGTGACTTTCTTCTTTAGCATGCCATTCCTCTGTTTCATAAATTTTCCGATACTACTGGCAATTGACATACTGGTTCATCATAGCATTCGAGCTATTCAATCCCTACTCTGAGGCATTGATTAGAATGAGAAGTGTGCATATTTAAAGGAATATTGGCAGAGGAGTGTTTACTGCTGTCTGCGGCCTGGTCATTCCAGCTCTGGAACTTTGGACTGTTAGATCAGCACCGTAGTACTGTTCGTTAAAAGTGAGAAAATGTGTAGTTTTTCATTTGATCAAGTATTTTATGTGATAACATTACTTTTAATTGCTACATTCCTACTGACATTTTTGTAATGACCTATGTTGACTTCAGTTAGGAAAACCACAAAGTCAGTCTTTCTGAGAATCCCATAGCGAAGCACGGGTACGTCAGCTAGTATATATATATATAGGCATCTTTGTGGGGCTTTAAAGAAGGTGTTCATTATCACATAAACTTCTTGTATGCAGAAGTCTACCAGTCTCTGGCCTGTCTCATTCCCTCTTCCTAACCCAAGATGTCCAACACATGGACTTCCAGAACCCCTACCAACTATGGCATTCCAGTCTCCCATGATGATGACACTGTCACTAGCTCTTGTGTGTTCTTGAAGGAAGTCTTCAAGCTCATCATACACATCCTTGATTTTCTGATCTTCACTACTAGATGTTGGAGCAAAGAGTTGGACAATGACTGTGTCTACTGGTAGTGAGTTGCCTTCATCCTATGATTCATTACCATTACAGCTGTCTAATAGAAAGTCTTAATCTGAACTTCCCACCTTGGCTCCTTGTTCTTAACTTTTCCATCCTGGTCTTCTGGATAGTGAACCTCAGGAACTTCATCCCTGATGCTTGCAGTCCTGACAAGTCTCTCTCTTCATGATGATGCATGTTTTCATACCATAGGTAAGATCGGTATGAAGTAGCTATTGAACATTATTAATTTTGCTTTCTTTGGAAACTTAACATCCCACAGAATGGTCCTCACTTGTTGATAGAAGAGGAAACTCCATTTCACTCTGTTGGTGATCTCTCTTGTGGCTAAGATGTATTTGGAGACTACTATATACTGCTAAGGTAGGTGAAACTGTCCACATTCTCCAACTGGTGATCTGCTTAGTTGATGCCTACATGTCAGCCATCTCTGTTCACTGTCATCACCATTGTCTTGCTGATCTTGAGGGTTCAACTCCTGGAACTTGGCCTTCCATATGTCAAGTCTTTCTTGCATTCTGTCTTCTTCCCAAATCATGATATCATTAGCAAAGGCAACAGTGTTCAGTTCACCCAATATTTCCTTAATGCTCTTTATTATATCATCCAGTGCACTTCCCTGCTGGACTCCACTCGTGGCCATAACCCATGATGAGTCCCCCTCTCGAACTCAGACACAGTTGGTGCAGTCCTTCTACAACATCTGACTTCCCTTACCAGTCCTTCAGGCACCTTCTTCTTCCTCAGACACAGCCTCTCTCTAGCTCTAATGTAAATTAATATCAAATCAATGACTCAATCTATTTTACACTGTCAAGTGTCAATTAGGTGTTAGTAGGGTGTCACTAATATTTGGAGCCATACTGTCCATAGTGCATACTGCAGTTGCTGGAGGGTTAATGGCAGAGAATCCATAGAGCAAGCATGATGATGAAGATAGTCTCACAGATGCTCAATTGGATCTAAACATTTAAGGGACCAGGAAAAATACTTGGAGTGTTTTATTGTGTTTTTCCAACTACTGTCAGACATTCTAGTAATGTGTGATGTCACTATCTTAATGGAAGATACCATCTGCCCAAGGGGAGACAATCAGCATGCATGAGTGTAAGTGATATGCAAAGATGGGAAAGATGAATTGATAACCAGATTGTTTTCTGCATGGACAAGTGGTCACAGAGTAAGCTTGACATACATCTCAGAAAACTGAGATTGTCTCAGATTTAAGGGTGGAAAAATTATCTTAGCTGGTTCAGTAAAATACTGTACCTGTAAAATCTTGGATATTTTTATTTACCCAATATGTATGTATTATGATATGGTATTGAAATAGATTCCAATTCTTAACATCCAACAGTCACCTTTTTTGATCATCTTTGAGAAATAACTATGTTGTACAAAAGATGACAGAAATGACAATGTTGGAACTGCTTAAAATGCCAACTCCAATTTTGTTTCCTATTTGCTTGATCCTTGTGTTGGTGTGTTGATTCCACTATATGTGGCTCAGAATAGATTAACTCTATCATATGTTAGGGCAATTCAAGACATTCAGTATACCATATGACATGTATTTTAAACTTACTAGCTGTAGTATCCATCGTTGATGGGACAATTACTTGGCATGTGCATGATAACATTTTTTTTCCACCCCTCTTATTGTTTTCCAGATCCTGAGGCAGATCTGTCAATGGCTTGTCATGATGTACTCACTACTGTGCTCTCTGTGGCCCTTTGCAGTTTCATATTTCTTTTCCATTATGAATGACCATGATTTGATCTGTTTCTTCCAGTATAAAGGAAAGCAAACTATCGGATTAATGAATATTGAATTTTCACGACCGCATTGTAATCGAAACAGACTTTCAACGTATTAGGTCGTGTTACGTACATGTAGTACGTGTTGAAGAGATGTTAAGTACAGAACAAAAATGGTCAGCCGGACACCAATGGGATCCGAACCCACAACCTCCCGATTTTGCGCCCCACAACGGGCAACTTAAACTCACTCTACAGTGTGCTAGCCGCAGTGCCAGACCTGTAGCTCAGATCCTTTCAAACAGAACAAAGATGGCCTAGGCCACCATAGCTCAATTGGTAGAGCAACCGACTTTAAGATTCTTAAAGTTTAATCTTTAATCTTACTTCAACATTTTAATAAGTACATCAAGATTTTTTAAACTCACATATTATCAACTCAACACTGAATGTGTGACTTCATTAACAGTTTTATAATCACAAGTGACTATTATGCTTGCAATGCATTGTGAAACATCACCATATATTTTACTTATCCCTCATTTTTAAGTGTGAAATTGTTGTTATACCAGTATATATTTTATATCATATTGTATGTACATTGTCAACTGTAACATATTATGTTACTCGCTCATTTCGCAATTTTAGGCTGAAGATGACACTCTTACGTGTCAAAATCAGTACCATAAATAAATAACATGGTATAAACTGTTATCTACATATATTTTGTATTGAATAGGTGGAACCTTTATTCAAATTTTAACATTGTATATAGGCTACATACACTACATACAGATATGATGTAAAATTATATTTTCTTCTTACTGTGGACATGACCGATACATAAATATGATTCTTTATTAATTCTGAGCAATGTACAAGCTCTTATTTTATATATACTATATAGATGAGCAATTAAAAGAAATCAAAGTACCTTAACAAAATACAGTCTTCTCAAAAGTACGATTAATATAATAAGAAACTTTAAATGCAAGTACTATAACAGTGAGGAAGAGTTTATTTTACCATTGTCATTATATTATGTTTGCTCTAATAAAGTTACTATGTCAATAATCTACCAATTTCTTTTCAAATATGCTTTTGTGGTGCATGCATTTCAGTGGGCTTGGCAGACTGATATATAATAGCAACTTCTGGCTCGGTGAGGAAAGCAATGGGAAACTACCTCACTCCTCATTTCCCTAGTATGCCTCTTCAGTGATGCCTAGGCCATCTGTGACAGCTGATGGCAGAGCTGTTGAGGATCCAACCAGCCTTAGAGCTGAAGACTCAACATACATACATCGATTTTGTTATTTTAAATACACCACTCAGTCTTATTCATTTACTAATGTCATTCCTTGCCATTTCTCCATAGACAGCTTGGATTACATGGCTTAGTCAAGCAGCTTGATAATCCTGTCCCAGAGAATCCCATGAAGAAATTTCCCAGACCATAACAGTAAGAAGAATGCACTGAAGAGGCACATTCAGATTTATGCCTCGAAAGGTGGGCTGTTTTTCTCAAAAGTGTCGGGGTCAGGCAATCAGTAACCACTGATCTGCATTTAGAGCAGTTGCCCATGTGGCAGATTACCTATCAGTTGTTCACCTAGTCTTTTCTTTAATAATTTCACACCTAGTCTTTTCTTCAATCATTTCAAAGTATTTGAAAGTTTATCTTATCTCCCTTGGTAAATTATTCCGGTCCCTAACTCCTCTTCCTATAAACAAATATTTGTCCCAATTAGTTCTCTTGAATTA
Source organism: Anabrus simplex (assembly GCF_040414725.1). Taxonomy (NCBI): domain Eukaryota; kingdom Metazoa; phylum Arthropoda; class Insecta; order Orthoptera; family Tettigoniidae; genus Anabrus; species Anabrus simplex. Next base: position 1,546,558,837 of record NC_090265.1, read on the forward strand.
AGCTTACAACTTTATCTTCATATTGTGATCTTTCTTATTTTTAAATACACCACTCAACCTTATTCATCTACTAATGTCATGCCACGCCACCTCTCCACTGACAACTGCCTTATTGCATACTATAAACTTCATTTTTGGGTCTGTACTGACAAGATATTATTGAAATGTTTAACAGATATCCTAAGTTGACAAGATATTATTGAAATGTTTAACAGATACCCTAGGGTTCCACCTATTCATTACATTTTATAATCTTATAGATTACAGATGTTTTATTTTTCCTAATATTAACACACAGGACATGATTCATCTCATCTTTGAGACATTCTCAGCCTTAAAGAATTGTTTTAATATTAAAATATGATACTAGACTGGCTGTTGAGAGTGCTGTTCTTGTACATTTAACATTTGTTTTTAATCTTCCTTGTAGAGTTTTTCTTTGTGGAAATAGTCCTTCTCACTTACTAGCACCTTAAAAACAATGTTAACTAAACATAGAGATTTAAATCTAAAACAATTATTAACCCTTTGAGCAGTGAGTTTTTCAGTTGCTACTGACCCGCCTGTAGTGAGTTCTTTTGACCGAGCTCGATAGCTGCAGTCGCTTAAGTGCGGCCAGTATCCAGTATTCGGGAGATAGTAGGTTCGAACCCCACTGTCGGCAGCCCTGAAAATGGTTTTCCGTGGTTTCCCATTTTCACACCAGGCAAATGCTGGGGCTGTACCTTAATTAAGGCCACAGCTGCTTCCTTCCCACTCCTAGCCCTTTCCTGTCCCATCGTCGCCATAAGACCTATCTGTGTCGGTGCGACGTAAAGCAAGTAGCAAAAAAAAGAAATGAGTTCTTTTGATGGAATTTAAAAAGTGGATAAAACTATATTATTTTATTTTGTACCGCATTTCCATGAATAATAACAACATTTAAAAGGTCACTTTCACTTCCAAGCTCGTCCTCAGACTCTAGGTCTTATGGCGACAATGGGATAGGAAAGGCCTAAGAGTTGGAAGGAAGCGGCCGTGGCCTTAATTATGGTACAGCCACAGCATTTGCGTGGTGTGAAAATGGGAAACCACGGAAAACCATCTTCAGGGCTGCCGACAGTGGGATTTGAATCCACTATCTCCCGGATGCAAGCTCACAGCCGTGTGCCCCTGACCGCACGGCCAACTCGCCCTGTGGAGTTAATTTCAAAACCGAACGTCACTTTACAACAGTACTGCTCTAGTACAAAGTTAAAAACGTACATGTACGTCCATACTACACTGGGCCAGGTCAACAGATGACGTAAATGTACATCCGTACTGTTCAATGGGTTAAATACTGGACTTGAGATTACATAAAACTGGACATGTTTTTATATACACTGGCAAAAAAAAAAAAAAAAAGTATCCAAACACCATAAAATAAGGAATTTAGAATACGGAAATTTTGGCAATATATTTGTCAAGGTAACATATTTAATTGATTGAAAGTACAGGACTACAGGTTAATATCCGTACTGAAAAAGCCATCGCAAATGTACTGTGCTGGTCCATTAATAACCGGTGTAATTGCCTGACTGTTGAATGCAGGCATGAAAATGTGCATGCGTTGTGTCATACAGGTGCTGAATGTCAGCTTGTGGAATGGAGTTCCATGCTTGCTGAACTTGATCGGTCAATAGAGGGGCAGTTAATGCCGGTTGTGGATGATGTAGAGTTGTAGTTCATTGATGTCCCATACGTGCTCGACTGGGGGCAGATCAGCGGATCAAGCAGGCCAAGGCAACATGCTGACACTCTGTAGAGTATGTTGGGTTACAACAGCGGCATGGGGGCGTGCATTATCCTGTTGGAAAACACCTCCGGGAATGCTGTTCATGAATGGCAGCACAACAGGTCGAATTACCAGACGGACGTACACATCTGCAGTCAGGGTGCATGGGATAACCACGAGAGTGCTCCTGCTGTCATAGGAAATTGCTCCCCAGACCAGAACTCCCGGTGTAGGTCCAGTGTGTCGGCGCCACAGACAGGTGGAATGCAGGCGCTCACCTGACCTCCTAACCAAAACACGGCCATTACTGACACCAAGGCAGAACCGGCTTTCATCAGAAAACACAACGGACCTCCATTCCATCCTCCAATGAGCTCTCACTTGACACCACTGAAGTTGCAGACGGCAGTGGTTTGGGGTAAGTGGAATGCATGCCGCAGGGCATCTGGCTCGGAGCTGTCCTTCAAGTAAATGATTTCGAACAGTTCGTTGCATCAATGTGGTGCCAAAAGCCACTTGAATTCCTGCTGCAGATGCAGTCCGCTGTGCCACAGCCATATGCCGAATAGGTGGTCCTCCCTCTCGGTACTGCCATAGGGACATTCGGAGCCCGGTCTTCTTGCGACCACCTTTTCGTGACCACTGCTGCTAGCACACATGCACAGTGGAGATATCCCTACCAAGTCGTTCTGCAATAGCGCGGAAGGAAAATCCACCTTCATGTAGCCCTATTATATGGCCTCGTTGAACCGTAGTGAGCTGTTGATACTGGCCTCTTCATTGTCGTAAAGGCATTCTTGACTCACAGTCACTCCATCCAATCTCACAGGTAACTAATGTTCTCGCATAGTACAGCCTGCATTTAAAGCAAACCTGATGTGCAATGGTATGGGGCCACTACTAGCGCCACGCTAATGCGATTTGTAGGAAATTTGAATCAACATCATCTTTGAGATGTATAAACATGCTATCAACATTTGTTAATCTAGCACAACCCCTTCTTGGTGTTTGGATATTTTTTTCCACCAGTGAATAACTCTTCAATAATTTGCTGAATGCACACCTGATGTTTGTATTGTAGTCTTATTGCAAGCTTTAGGGAAGAGGGGACATCTCAGGGTGTATTGTGAACCAACATGGACTTGGTATACCAATATTTAAGAATCTCAGTAGATTATTATAAAAGTCCCTCTTGCTTCACACAGTTGACTACCTCAAGTATCTTCACCCGCCCTGTTGGCCGCTGCTATTCGCCTCATGTAATATTTGTTTTTCCACAGCGAAAAACTCTACAAGGAAGATTAAAAACAAATGTTAAATGTATAAGAAGAACACCTTCAAAGGCCAGTCTAGTATTATATTTTAATCTTAATGATCTTTTATGGCTGAGAATGTCTCAAAGATGAGATGAAACATGTCCCATATTTTAATCTGAAGAATAATAAAACATGTGTAATCTGTAAGAATATAAGTTGTATTGAATAGGTGCAACCTCAGGGCATCTGTTAAACATTTCATTCAATACATACAGCTTAGTCAAGCAGCTTATCTCCTTACTCCAAAGTCTTCCCAGCTGAATGTTTGCAACATTTTTGTAACCCTACTTTTTTTTTTGGAAAATCACCCACAACTTATTGTGCTGCTTTTCTTTGGATATTTTTCCAGTTTTCAAATCAAATAATCTTGATGAGTTTCCCATGCTCTGGAACCATACTCTATCCTATCCAACCTCCCTTGGTCAACTCTTGTCCTTTTCTGAGTCTTTCATTTTCATGCCCTTTGTGGCCCTTGTCTTTCTTTGGCCAATACCTTAATTTTCTGAAGTGTCAGACCCCTTCCAAATTTTTCCTCTGATTAGTGTTAAGAGAGGATGGTAGCCCAGCTGTTCTTACTCTTAAAACAATAATCGACACCACTAATTAGAATCTTACCAGTGACTTATATGCCTTCTCCTCTATATCCTTATGCATCATCATCATCATCATCATCATTTTTCCCACTCCAGTTTTGCGGATGTGGTGTACAAGTGCTCATCGTCTCTTCCTGTCTGCATACATCTTCTGTACCAGTATGTCTTCACATCTGAGAGCTGGATGGTTGCCCAGTTGTACTTCCTCTTAAAACAATAATTACCATCACCACCACCACCACATCTAATTTTGCTGTCTCTATCCCGTATTTCCTTTGGCCTTCCCCTTGGATTTTTCCCTTGGACAGTAAGGTCAAAATATTTTCTGGAAGGTCTCTCGCTCTTCATTCTCTTCATGTGCCCATACCACTGGGGTCTACACTTCTTTATTACACTGTTAATAGGGAACTCAATGCCAGCTACCCGACTATTTATTTAATTTTTGATTTTATCTTGTTGAGTAGTTTGATTCATAGCTCTAATGAATCTCATTTCTATTTCCTGACTTCTGTTGTAGTCATTATTTAGTACAGTATATGCCTCCATTCCATATATGAGATCTGGTACAAAGTAGGTGTGGTACAGGGTTGTTTTTTCTTTTTATGGTATTTTGCAGTCCTGGAGTAAGTTTCTGACTTAATCGTAAAAGTTTGATGCTTTCTGTGTCCTGATGGGTACTTCCTGCTTGACAGTGTTGTCTTTCAAGATTGTGCTCCGAGGTACTTGAAATGAGAAACATTCTAATTTAGTTCCTACCAGAAAGAGGTTTGAGTTTGTTCCTTTCCTGTTGGTGATTATTTCTATGGTCTTTGTTTCCTGCATCATCAGCTCAAAGTTATTGAAAATATTGTTGCACTCAGTCAGTTTTTCTGTACTTTAGCTTGTGTTTCTCCCCACAATGGCACATCATCAGCAAATATCAGGGCATTTGGTCTGCTCTCCATTTTCTTGATAGATTTGTCCATTACTATTATGAACAAGAGTGGTGATAGGGCACTTTCTTGTTGGACACATCTCTCTTTGTCTCAACTATTTTGCTTTACAAGGGAAAATTTAATGCATCCTCCTATTCAATACATTAAATTTTCCTTTGTAAAGTGAAAACCGTCAATACGGAATCCTCACCAAGAATACCTAATAAAAGAAATAGATAGTGCGCAGAGGAAAGCAGCAAGATTTGTAACAGGGGATTTCAGGAAAAAGAGTAGTGCATCAGAAATGTTAAAGGAACTAGGGTGGGAAACTTTAAGTAAGAGAAGGGAGAAAACTAGACTTATAGGATTACAGAGAGCCTATACAGGTGAAGAAGCATGGGGAGATATCCGTGAAAGGCTTCAGTTGGAAAATAATTATATCGGCAGAACTGACCACAAATATAAAATTAGAAGGAATTTTAGCAGAAGCGATTGGGGTAAATTTTCATTCATTAGGAAGGGTGTGAAGGAGTGGAACAGTTTACTAGGAGTAGTGTTTGATCCTTTTCCAAAATCTGTACAGATATTCAAAAAGAGAATAAATAGCAACAGAGAAAATAAATGAAATGTTAGAGGGCATTCGGCCAGTGCAGGTTAATATAAATAAGAAATGTGTGTGAATAAATTAATTCCATCCGCTGGTCTAAGGAGTTTGGACAGCCAAAGTAGGGGACTGCCTGTAGGGGTGAAGTACAGTGGGGACTTTGAGGGCCCTGGGACCGCTACGGTAGCTGTGAAGGCCCTTCAGGAACTCTGAAAAGTGGTGGTAAAAGGGGCTCTGGTTAAGACGCAGCAGGTCGTTATGCTACTTAGGTTCCAGAATGGGTAAAGAAAAGAAAAAGTAAATAAATGCAATGTAAATTTTAATCTTATACCAGTTGTACAGTATCATTTCAAGTAATTCCACATACTGTATATCAGTTGACTATATTTGTAAGTAGTACAGGAGATATTATAAGTAGAATTTTGTAAACTATGTAAATTTATTAAGGATGAGCTGTGTGTTTAACTCTCTTGGTGCCAGGCGGTAGTGCAAGCATCCGCCCTTTAAATTGCCAGAGCCGATCTGGTCGGCCGTTAACAATCTAGCCAGAAGTTGCCAGAGCCGATTACATCGGCCGGCTTAAAATTCTGTGATATACATAATTTTGAGGCAACCTTTAGTGACGTGCATACTTTTGTTACAACCTGTAGTAAAGGGGCTACACGTTATTGTGTGCCTGGCCTTGCTTTGGCAGTTCTAAGAGGATGTTATACCTTTTACAAGAGTCGTTTCCTGTGTTTACAAATACCGCTAACCGGTCAGTAAGAGATTGCTCCTTGCAGTGAGTGGATTTGTGACAGGAAAATGGCATGTTGTTCACGTGATATTTTTTCAGCAGGTATTGATGACAATAAATTAATGCAGTATTTGGAACAGTGCGAAGTTAACACGGATGATTTATCGGATAGCGATAGGGAATTTAGTTCAGAGAGTAGTGACGAAATTATACCGGACACGTCCGCGGAATCACCGCAGCTAAAGAAGAGACGTTTAATTGTGTCTAACAGCACTACTCTGAATATAGTGGTAGATGAAACTAGTGATAACGAATATGATAATGTCTCTGGAGAACATTTTGTGGAAATTTGTCCCAATGAACCCGACAACATTCCTCAAACTCCTTTCTCCTTCATGGAAGTTCTTGGACCTAAACATGTCCTACAGTCTGATTCTCCGCCCATATCATACTTCAATTTACTTTTCACTTACTCTATGCTAAACCTTATAGTCACATATAGTCCTCTATCATTACCTAAATGCCGGTCTCCGCGGGCCAAGTGTAGCGTGCCTACCTCTCACCCGGAAGTCATGGGTTCGATTCCCGCCCAGGTCAAGAATTTTCACCTGGTCTTGTGGGTTGGTTCGAGGTTCACTCAATCTAAGTGACCCTAAGTGATTGCAATTGAGGAGATATCTGAGGGTGAGAGGGCGACCCCAGTCTGGAAAACCAAGAATAATTACTGAGAGGTTCCGTCCACTGACCATGATTCACCTCGTAAACTGCAGGTACCGAACTGAGCAGCGGTCGCTTTGTAGGTCAAAGCAAATCACGGCTTTAGTGCCATACATTTCTTAATTTTGTAAATTCTGTTGTATTGTAAAATTATTTTTCTAATATATACTACAACCGAAAACGAGAAACTTTTTTCTGAAAACAAAAAATGTATTATCAAGTACTATTTTTTAATTATTTAATAATTCAGAATTATTTTAATACTGTATTGTCCGCACATAGAAAATTTGTTGTCAGTATTTGCCAAACATCGATACATACACGCAAATTTTATCGATGAGTAAAATTGTCTTGTTTTTACTAGTGACATATGTTTGAAGTTTTATTTTTTATGTTTTTATTTTTCTCGTTCAAATTAGTTATTCTATAGAATTGTATTTAGAAATACATTATACATAATTACGTATATTCTTTTGTATTGTAAATTATTTTTTCAAAGTAGATATTGAGAGAGAAAGTGCGAAAATATTTTTCTCTTCCTAAAAATAAACGTTATCGACAACTATAAATCAACAATAAACCGTCTTTGACTCTTTATATCTCTCCAAACCAGTTTCTTATTCTACATAGTCAATATGTAGAAAATTTCATGCCGGATTTGCTATACACCGGCAGATATACGCGAATTTTAAAATACATGTATTTCCACAGAAAACGGCCTGGCACTTTACAGCAGTAGAGTGGAGGCAGAACTCTGGCCTCTTCCAGCTGATGGGGAGCGGCCGACCAGATCGGCTCTTGGCTCCAAGAGGGTTAATAGAAAAAATTGTTAGCGTAAATTACATAATATTGTATTATAGGAAAATGTTATTCTCTTGTTAATTTAATATTTAGTGCTTGACAATAATGTATTTTAGTGTACTATTTGCCACCGAGGTAGACACCTCAATTGCAAATAAAGAGATTTTGATTTGATTTGATTTTGAATTATTATAATATCTTGTAATCGACTATTTTGATCGTCCACTGCCTATCTGAACAAAGCTGTAGCAATTCTGGTATAGCATCTATACTTTGTCACTCAGGTAGTTTGGCACCTTGAGATCTTCCGGACATTCCCAGATCTTGTTCCGAGGGACACTGTTGTAGGCCTTTTCAATGTCCAAAAAAGTAATCACAAGATTCTTTCCATGTTCCCAGTACATTTCTTATGGCAAAAATGAGATCCATAGTACTTCAACTTTTCTTGAATCCATGTTTTCCTTCCTCAAGCAAAGATTGCAATATCTTCCTAAGTCTCATTTTGATGATATTTTCCAATAGTTTCAGAGTGTATGACAACAGTGTTAAGCTGCTATAGTTTACACATTTCTGTTTGTTGCCCTTTTTAAATAGTAGGATGATAATTTTGTACTACAACTACTAAATACTCTGACAACCATATGAAGAGTCCTGTAACCTTTATTTAGTATCTTGTTAATGTGAATTCTCCAATGAAAATCTTTCCTTGTATTAACACCTAGGTACTTACAGCGATCCCATGTGGTCTTCTCATCCCATCAGCATAGTAATTAAAACTGAGAGGGCTTTTCATCTTGGTGAAAACCAACCTGCCTTTTCATCCCATTTACTATCATACCATTGTCTGTTCTCCATCTCACAAGATTGGATCAAATTCATAAAATCTGTCATCAAAGATCGGTATTATAGTCTTCTCAAAAAGTTGTTGAGGTTCAATATCCATGAATGAATATATAGACATGAATTTTATGATAATGTAATCCTTAAATATGTGGGTGCAATTTTTTCTCTAAATATTAAAACATATAACAGCTGGAAAAGTGCTTAATATCAGCAGATTGTCATATAAAATGTAAATATTATTGATTACTTCATCTCTCCTACCTGTAAATATTATTGATTACCGTCAACTGGGGTGAGATTGGTCCTACAGGGTGAGATTGGTTCACTTGGGGAAGTTTTAAATATATTTTTTCCCTTTGCAGTTGGTGGGGGAAATTTGGATTTCGTGGCCTCTCATGTTTTAAGGACATATGTTGGCCACACTGAAACAACTGTTTGAGTTTCAGGATAATTCCCATTGGGGCAGCACTAGTTTGTTTTGGTTTTATATTTTATTGGCGGGAACAACATCTGGAAACTTTCACATGTGTCATTGGCAAGAAAAGTGGCAAAAATTTGGTAAGTATACATTTAGTGCTGAATATTATGCTGATCAAGAAGCAGCCAATATTTTAAAGAATAAATGTATATATTCTTCAATAGTTAACAAATTAGTTAAGAAGACAATTTTGAGGTTAAAAAGGGGTGACTTTGGTCCTGGAACAATGTCACCCCATTTTAGGTTAACTAGTTGGAGGAAAGTAATTTGATACATTGGAGTTTATGAATTGAATCAAAATGATGTTAATTGAGTTTACAAAACCAAGTTTCTAAAATACAATGAACTTTTTCCTATTTTCAGCTCATCATGCCTAGAAAGTACAAACGTGTGATTGGATCTCGTCCCTATATTAGATATTCAGCTGAAACATTAAGCAAATGCCTGGAAGACATCAGATGTAAGCGCCTTTCTCAACGTGAAGCTGCAGAACAGTATGGTATTCCCCGCAGTACAATAATAAACAAGCTGAAAGGTGTGCGCAGCTCAGTTATTGGAGGGCCAACAGTGTTCACTTCGCAGGAAGAGGAGGGTTTCAAGAGCCATCTGTTGAAACTTGCAGAATTTGGATTTCCTGTTACTGAAATAGACTTGCGGTTCTCCATCAAGAATTACTTAGTCAAGACTGGCAGAGTTGTCTCCAAATTTAAAAATAATATGCCAGGGCCTGATTGGGTAAAATTATTTTTGGAACGTCATCCCATTCTACCAACTCGCTTTTCTTCAAACATAAAGAATTAGAGCTTGCTGTCAGCAAAGAAATGATTGAGGAATACCAAGACAATTTGGCGAAAGAGATAGAAAATATTCCACCAACACACATCTGGAACTATGATGAAACGAACCTGCGAGATGATCCAGGTCTAAAACATGTAATTTGTCGCAGAGGGACTAAGTATTTAGAGCAGGTCTGTAATACAACAAAAACATCTACATCAGTGATGTTTGCAGGCAGTGCTAGTGGGGAACTGATGCCTCCCTATGTTGTATATAAGGGAGAGCATTTGTGGGATACTTGGACACTGAATGGGCCCAAACATTGCCACTACAACAGGACGAGCAGTGGCTGGTTCGACAATTCCACATTCGAGGACTGGTTTATGAAGTTGATGTTGCCAAGGTTGAAACGACTGGGTGGTCCAAAAGTAATAATTGGTGATAATCTTGCTTCCCATATCAGTGAGACAGTTCTTAAAGCTTGTGCAGATTTTAATATTCGCTTCATATGCCTGCCACCCAATTCTACTAATTTAACGCAGCCATTAGATGTTGCAGTATTTAGACCAGTGAAAATGGCATGGCGAAAAATTCTCTCAGAATGGAGAGAAACCGAGAGTGGTAGCAGAGTATCCGGTATCCCGAAAGATATTTTTCCTTCTCTTCTAAAGAAGTTAATTGAAGCAATCTCTCCCAATGTGAAGCAAAATTTGATTTCAGGCTTCAGGAAATGCAGTATCTATCCACTGAACAAACAAGAACTTTTGGACAGATTTCAGAGGCTCGAAGAGGTTGACATGAATACCATAGGGGATGCTTTTCTAAAACACCTACTGGAGAAACGTAAAAACATTGAAGGAATGAACACTGGAAAGCAAAAGAAGAAAAAGCTAAGGGTGCCTCCTGGGCAGAGTATTACATTTGAAGATTTGAGAACTGAGTCTGAAAGAGAAAAGCCAAAGAAAAAACCTGGACGTCCCAAACAAGCAGTAGATCTGAATACAAGTGATGACTCAAATGATTCCATAGAAATGGAACTGGGATCCGACAATTTGAGTGAGACCTTCAGTGATGAAGAAAATCAAGACTTCAATCATTCAACTACCAGTACATCATCCATGACATTCAAACAGAAGATAGATTTGAAGAAAGGTGACTTTATAATTGTTCGTTACAATGGAGAAGAATATCCAGGAATTATCCAGAAGCTACCTACTGATGATGAGAAAGGACCTACTGTCAGCTGTATGGAGAAGTGTGTTAAAAGTTGGAAATGGCCTAAGAAAGAAGATTCCCTAGAATATGAATGGGAGAATGTAATCAATAAAATTGCCCCTCCTAAACTATTAAGTGTGCCAGAATTAAATTCTTTTGTTTAAGTAGAATTTTAACCAGTGCAGTACTTTAACAAGGTCTTACTGGTACTTTGAACTGTGTTAAATATGTTTAGTTTTTGTTCATTTGACCATTACATACTGGTGTTTAAAGAATTGTTTAGCATTTTATCTTTTTAAAATTAAGTTTTTTTGACATTTTCCCTTTTGTTTTCTATGTTTTGTACAATAAACTTAATTTTTGGAGTACTTTAATCATAGATTGTATTCAACCTTACCTGGTGTAGGGGTGACATTATTCCAGAGCGAAATATCCATCTGTAAAAGGTATATTCACAATATGGACCAAAGTCACCCCATCTCTGGGTGAGATTGTTCCACATTTTTCTGACTCTTTATCTCAAGTCCTATGGTGCATTCTTGGTTTATTAAATATTAGATTACTTCTATATTAGTTTATTTTAGATAACATAATTTTTCTAAATTTTTTGCAGTTTTAGATATCAGTTTCAACACAATTGAAACATGAGTGAACACAGATAACGGACCAATCTCACCCCAGTTGACGGTACTTCATGTCTCCTACCTGTTTATAGAATTCCTTGTACAGACATTCAGTTATCCTCTTGGCAATTGGAAAAGGTTTGCACTGTCCTGATAAGTCACAGGTTGTCATCATAATGCTCTTGAGCAGTAATCTGAAAGACAAGTTGATATAAATGGAGTTATACATACTGTAGGCCCTACAGTTTTAAAGGAAAAAAGTGAGAAAGTTTGGGCTTGTATTCAGAGCATACCTAATATTTATTCTACTTTCTATATTTTTGAAATACAAATTAAATAGTTAGGGCATTGCTGGTATCAGATTTCCGTCTTAAAGAATGTTGTGAGATGGACAGCAGACAATGGTATGATGGTGAAACAAGTTGAAAGTTAGGTTGTAAGTTTCACCAAGAGGAAAAGTCTTCTGAGTTTTAATTACTATGTATATGGAATTAAAGTATCTTATGGGGAACACTGAAAATACCTAGGTATTAATATAGGAAAAGATCTCAGTTGGGGTAATCGCATTAATAAGGTTGTAAATAAAGGTTACAGCTACTGGATCTTCATATGGTTATGATGGTATTTATGGGTTGCAGTAAGGATGTAAAGAAATGTACAGCAAGACACAGGTGTTGCCAGTACCTCTGTGCGGCAGTCCATGGTAACTTGCAGAGATCTCACACTTCCCCTTCTATACACTATCCTACTACCGTACGCAAACAGAAAAGGGCAAGCAAGGTAAAATCGAATAAAATAGCTGTACTACAATTCTAAACTGCACTCAAGTCTATCCTAATTACAACAAGTTAACTGAAACAATAGATTCCTAGTAAGAGCTAAGGCCCGAGAGAGTTTTTCCCCTACTACATAAAGATTAGACAGTAATAAAGCAAACACAATGTTTTCAAATATAATAACTACAGTATAATAATTCTAAACTGTGTTTAGACATATCTTAATTACAATAGGTTAATTGAAACAACATAAATGTATTTAAAACTAAATACTTACTAGAAAGTATTTTCTTTTTATCCCTACAAGCTAATAGAAATTAAAAACTACCCTTAAATTCTGAATGATTGAGGGTGCTAAGTACATATAAAGTACACCAGAGATTTGAACTACTCAGAACTACAAATAAGTTATCAGAAAACAGGAATCAGCTGATTATTATTTTTTGTTTTCTCGACTATACTATACACTTTGTTTTTTGACTTATGTAAACAGTGCAATGTTTGAATATGAAGAATGACAATATTCAATAACAATAGATTGACTGTTAACTATTTCACCACTGAAATCACTACACTGTGAACTCGCATCCGGGAGATAGTGGGTTCAAACCCCACTGTCGGCAGACCTGAAGATGGTTTTCCACGGTCTCCCATTTTCACACCAGGAAAATGCTGGGGCTGTACCTTAATTAAGGCTATGGCCAATTCCTTCCCATTTCTAGGCCTTTCCTGTCCCATCGTCGCCATAAGACCTGTCTGTGTCGGTGCGACGTAAAACAACTAGCATTTCATCCCTGCCTTCCCACTATACTTCACCATTTCAGGTCTAATTTCATCTATTCCTGCTGCTTTATGACAATGGAGTTTATTTACCATCCTTTCCACTTTCTGAAGCATAATTTCACCAACTTCATTTTCCTCCTCCCCATGAGCTCCATTGTTTTTGACACCACCATGAAGATTTCCTTTTATGTATGTATGTATGTATGTATGTAGGAGTTTACCTGGAGCCAGAAATGTTAGGGGAATAAATTCCAATCAGTGACCCTAAACTAAAACCTACCTAACTTACTTATCATACTAAATCCATTACACTAAAGTAGACAAATGCTTAAGGAGGATACCTAGTGTATTTATACACAACAATTACAATTCCTATTACTAAATTACTCAAATAACTTATGATTAAGGTACAGACATAACGAGTACGCACTGGCCAGCATCTAAAATTTTACAAATACCTTACAACTAATTCTACATGGTCACGATAAATGGAATTTACCCATCCCTTTACAACTTGCAATACCTTTACCTGTGAGAGATGTACTCGGCTGATCATTTTCCTTTCTGGATCACTCACTAATAATGACACCGTGGTAAGGTACTTTAAGATGGTGCCCCTCCCCCCTTTGGCACTACAGCCCTTGAAGGGCCTTGGCCTACCAACTGACCTCTGCTCAGCCCAAAGGCCTGCAGATTATGAGGTGTCATGTGGTCAGAACGACGAATCCTCTCAGCCTTTATACTTGGCTTTCTAGACTGGGGCCGCTATCTCACTGTCAGATAGCTCCTCAATTCTAATTGCGTAGGCTGAGTGGACCTCAAACCAGCTCTCAGGTCCAGGTAAAAATTCCTGATCTTGCCGGGAATCAAACCTGGGCTTCCGGGTAAGAGGCAGGCACGCTACCCCTACACCATGGGGCTGGCCTTAAGATGGTGCAGGGACCTTGAAATCTGGGGGCCAACTTACTGATAACATGGTCCAAAGGATTACTGACGGGATGCAATTTAACAAACACCTGGTCACCCACAGACAGATTGTGCGTTCTTCACCCTTGATTATAATTTCACTGAACCTTAGCATAATAAACTTTCAAGTATTTTTTTGCGCATGGTGCCATTTAGCGTGGATCTTTTCTGGACCAGCATCATCAGGCAGAAGATCATTAATGGACCACAGATTTGAGAGTGGAAAATTTGGAGTAAAGGCTAGCATTAATGAAGCAGGAGTTTGCTTATGACTCTCATGGACGGCAGTGTTGAATGCAAATGACAACCAATTTAGTGATGAATCCCACTTAGAGTGGTCAGCAGAGTGATAAGCAATGAGAGCAGATCGAAGATTACAATTCACCCTTTCAGCATAATTTGGCCTTGGATAATACAGGGTAGTGGTTACATGAGCAATGGCTAGATCAAAACAGAAATTACGGAACTGCACAGAGGTAAAAGCTCTTGCATTATCACTCACCAAAAATTGACAGGGTCCAAAGGAAGCAAAGATCTGATTAAAGCGAGATATGGTAGTGTTAGCATTAGCCACATGAGTTGGGAACTGCCACGTAAAACGCAAAAATGCTTTGACACACACAAGTATGAAATGATGGCCAGTCCGTGACCTCGAGAAAGCACCAATGAAATCTATAAACAACCTCTCCATAGGACGAGAAGCTTGCTCGGATGACAAAAGACCTAGGCGAGTATTACGAGCAGGTTTGCTGATGTCGCAAGCATTATAAGATTGAACAAGGGTGCAGATTTAACCATCCATAGATTTCCAAATGAAGTGCTTACAAATTTTCTCTTTAATTTTGGAAACGCCAAGATGAACCCCCCCGCCCCCCCACTGGGGATTCATGAAAATACTTGAAGAGAGCCAGAGCTAGGTTAGCTGGGACAACAATTTTGGGGTCTCTGCGACTACGAGCAGGACAACACAAGACACCATTTTTAAGGACATAAAGCTTAACAGCTTTTACAGTAATTCAGCATTATCTTCTTGATGTTTAGTTATAACTTTGAAAAGGAAGGGAGAGTCAGTGAGAACTAAATTCACAAAGGCCGAAACTTGTTCAGGAGAAGGATCTGCAGGCTCTGATTGAGGATCAGAACTGCCTGGATAGAATATCCTACTGAGGCCATCAGCCACAATGTTTTCGGTGCCACGAATGTGATGAGCTTCAAATTGTAAGGCTGAGGTACATACTGCTCAACGCGCAAGACAACCAGTCCTTCTTGGCTTGGCCAGTACCCAACTTAATGCCTGATTTTCAGTTTCATGATCAAAAGGCAGATGTTCAAGGTACATTCTGAACCATTCTAAGGAAAAGACAACAGCTAAGGCTTCCAATTCATAAATGGAATATTTTCATTCAGCAGGATTCAGTGCATGAGAAGCATAAGCAATGGGACAACACCCCTCTACAAATTCCTTAAGGAGAACACCAGATATACCTGTGGAAGAGGCATCAGTTTGAAGGATGAAACGTTTAGAAAATTCTTGCAAAGCCAGTACAGGAGCATTGCATAAAGCAGATTTTAAGTCACAAAAGGCTTCACGCTGAGCATTACCCCACACAAATTTGGCATCCTTTCTTCTCAAGGCATTTAATGGAGCTGCCCGTTCAGCAAAATTTGGGATGAATTTATAGAATAAATTAACCATGCCAATAAATCTGGCTGCCGCTTTGACAACTTCAAGCGTGCAAAAATTTTGGATGGCAGCGGTATGAGACTGATCAATAGAGACACCTTTCCCTGACACAATATGGCCTAAGGACATGTAGGGTTGTGTGAAAGAAACCTTGCTAGCCTTAAGGATTAGACCTGCTTTGCGCAGTCTTTCAAGGACTTCATTGAGATGGACAAGGTGTTCTTCAAATGTTTCACTGAAAATTACCAAATCATCCAGGTAATTGTACACAAACTTGAATTTAATGTCTGACAAAACATTATCCAGTAACCGAGTAAGAACAGTAGTGCCTGTACTTAATACGAATGGGAGATGTTCAAATTATAGAGGTTCCAATAAGTAGTAAAAAGCAGTGAGGTGCTTGGTTTCCTCAGCGAGAGGTACCTGATAATGCTCCTGATTCAAGTCAAAGGTGGTAAAAACTTCGGCATTAGCAAACCAAGAAAAACAAGTGTGCAAATCGCCGGGCTGAGTGGCTCAGACGGTTAAGGTGCTGGCCTTCTAACCCCAACATGGCAGGTTCGATCCTGGCTCAGTCCGGTTGTATTTGAAGGTGCTCAAATACGACAGCCCCATGTCGGTAGATTTACTGGCACGTAAAAGAACTCCTGCGGGACTAAATTCCTGCACCTCGGCGCCTAAAAAGTAGTTAGTGGGACGTAAAGCAAATAACATTAAATTATTAATTATTGAAGAGTGCAAATCAGGAAGGAGAACGGATTGAAGGGCCACTTTCCGGTTCAACATCCGATAGTCAACGACAGGAGGATAAACCTTGTGGTTTAGGGACAAGAAGCATGGGAGATAAGTCAACTTATAAGGATGTATCACTCCATCAGTGAGCATTTGGTCAATAATAGTCTTAAAGGCTTTCATTCTGGGAGGCAGCAGCGGATATGGAGGAGAGCGAACAGGCATATTATCAGTGCCTTCAATTTTGTACTCCAAAACATTAGTTACACCTAACTTGTCGCTTAAGAAATCAGGAAATTTATTGCAGAGATTCCTAAGTTGGTTGGCCTGATCATCAGGCAAATGATCAAAATCTAAAACTTTGGGTTCAACTGTGTCTTCAGGAACAGCATTAACATGACAAGGCAGAATAGGGGAGTGATCACACAGGGAGCATGGGCATTGAATAATGTGTACAATTTGTTTCCCGATTTGATCGAAAAGAGTGATATTCTTTCAGAAGGAGACATGAAATTGAATATGCAATTGGTAAGGCTTTTTTAAAGTATAATAATTTATTGCAGCCAATGGCCATACACACAATAATACACAATGATTAGGTTACATAGGTAATTTAATTCCATAGGTAACAATGTACACAGTCAGATAGTCATTGTCAGGTACTCACTAGCAGTCATAGTGAGGATCGACTTCCGTTCCATTTGTGGGACCTCTTATAAAACTCCTTTGGATCTCCTTTATGTTAAATCCTCTCTTGGGTCACGTAGCGTTACACATAGCAGGGGTAGGCTCATTGGTTCTATTTGTGGGAGTGCGTTTAAGCAGTCGTTTTTCTTAGGGACACATTGGTAGTCACAATGGAAGGCTGTTCCAATGTCTCATGTGTGGGGTGGCTTTTAAGGGGCAAGAGAGATAGATGGCCTAAGTCCGTTTGCTGATCATACAGGGAGACGACTATTCTAGCTTTCAGCTTGTAAGCAGGTCCGCACAGTGGTGTTTGTTTGATCATGTGTTCTATCTGTGAGAGGACATTTAGACTGAGCTCTGCCTCAGACACATATAGTAACACATAGTGATGAGAGGCCATATGACTGTCTAATTTGCGACACTGTATTGATATTGCATATTGCAGGGCATAGTAATGTAGAGTCTTCTGTCTGTCTAAAGCTACTCGTCCATGATGCAACTAAAATGGCATGCAACTTCGATTTGAGCAAGAAAAGTTGAGTGGCTTCATGTAAACAGTCATGCAATTCGAAAAGTTGCACGTGCCACTTGAATTCTGTGCAACTTCCAAGTTGCGTGCAAAGTCAAAAGTGGCATCGTGTACACAGCAGAAGAGGGGAAGTTGCGCCATCTGAAAGTGGCGTGAAAAGTTTAGATCATTTTTGTGGCGCAACTTTCTCACGTGGCCGTCTGCTGTGACATTATACTGATGTTTGAGAGGTTCACACTCGGGAATAAATAAGTACGTACCTGTATATCCTTTATTGTAAATGAAATATAACATGCCTCAAAATATATACCGGTACCCATCTTAGTAAAAATTGCATAATTTACGTAAGTTCATTTACAGGTTACAATGTCTCAGAACACGAAATGAACGAGGGAGAGGACGAGAAAGCTGATATATTTAGTTGAAACACAAGAATGTTTATGGAAGGTTGAGGCAACGGACTACAGAAATGAACTAAAACGGCAGAGAGCGTTCATCACGATGTAAAAAGCATCACAAACTTCAGATATTACACGTGAAATAGAGCATGTCGGTATCAATGACTGATAACTGTCACCTGTAACAAAACAAAATGTAGAAAATTACAATAAGCTAAAAGAAATGATTCCTTATGTGTACTGTATAAAATCCATATTTTTAAAAAATCGGCTTACCTGTTGCTAAATATCTCAATGTCAACACAAGGCATTCCATTGGTGATATTCATTTTCTCATTAGCGTGTCTTTCTTTTGTATCAACCGCGTTGCTCTTCTCAGCAGATATTAAAAATCAGTCGCTGACTTTCGCAGGATATTCTTGCAGAAGACTTGGTCTCCCATGTACAATTCCTGTAGCAAGTTATTAACAACAACACAATATTCATGACCTAAAATCCGTTCCCTCATCCAGCATTTCCGTTTCGCTCTTTCTCGTCTTTATTTTCGTCGCCATAATGAAATCAGCGATAAGCAAGCCGCCGATAACACCTCGCCAGAAGACATGCTTGCTACTATCAACACTCACATCCGCTAGAACAGCTGACTAGGTAAGTTGCATGCGAGAAAACTTGCACCACTTAAATAGTGTGGTGTAAACACTTGGTGCAACATTTCCTTGGGCGCTCAAGTTTTCGTGTTGCGCAACAAGAAAAAAAGGCAAACTTGCATGCTGTGTGTAAACAGTGCATGCCATTTTCTTGCGCAACACAAAAGTGGCATGCAAGTTTTGTTGCATCGTGGACGAGTACCTTTATTTGCAACACTCTGTTGAACATGCCTTGTCCGTTGTAGGTGCATGAGGTTCCTCTTTACAAGTCTTTAGTGAGTGCGGTAATGGATATTGTTCTTGAGTTGCAGTTGATGAGGTGGTACCTGGGGCATTTTCCACCACAGAGCCGGCAGGCACATTCTTCGTCTGGTTCGTGGTATCCAGCGGTTTGGCATACCTTTCCATGGAACCCGTGGACGGCGAATCGGGTGAAGGTGGGGCGTAGGTTGTAGCCTGGCCCCTTCCATTCGTCGTTTCTTACTGCCTCTGTTTCATAGAATTCTTCCGGGATTTGCTGTGCTTTTCATCGTCATTCTTCCAGGACTGCCGCGGATGCTTCGATGTCGGGAAGATTGAAGGAGGTTTTTATGTCCTCTAGGAAGAACAGTTCATCCACCAGGGTGTACACCAGTCTGTTCTTTATATATTTTGATAGTTGGAGAATCCGCTT
The DNA here is from genome assembly GCF_040414725.1 of Anabrus simplex. Taxonomy (NCBI): domain Eukaryota; kingdom Metazoa; phylum Arthropoda; class Insecta; order Orthoptera; family Tettigoniidae; genus Anabrus; species Anabrus simplex. The sequence continues at coordinate 1,546,578,085 of NC_090265.1, forward strand.
GAGGTATCTGGCTTTGATATTTTCAATCCTTTTTAGAGTTGCTGTGGTTAGTTTGTGCCAGATTAATTGTATACCGTACGTTGCCACCGGGGCAACTTTGAATTTAAACAATGCCACAGCCATTTTCACCGATAGATTTTGGGGCTTGGGGATTTCAAACATTGCTCTAGTTGCTGCTATCACTCTTTCTTTGACGTGTAGAATGTAAGTTGCTCCTGTGGTCTGTACCGTGATACCTAGGTACTTGAATGACGGTACTATTTCAAGCTGGTCCCCGCCGTTTGAGAAAACATCGTCTTTTGCCAGTCTTCCTCCTCTTCTAAATTTCACCATTTTTGTTTTCTCACTGTTGATACTTAATGAGTTTTTGTCTGCCCATTCTTGTAGGTTATTGATTGCCTTCTGCATTCCGGTGGGGTTTCTTGATAGCACAGCCATGTCGTCAGCATACATTATAAGACTGACCCCTGCTTGCTCTGTTGCACTTGTGATGTCGGCTGTCATCAGGTTGAACAATAACGGGCTCATTGGGTCTCCTTGGAGTACCCCTTTGGTCTGCGTTGTAGGTGCTGAGATTGTTGTCCTATCGTGGATTTTCACGTAGGCTTTTCTTGACTGCAAAGGCTGTTGATATAGATGTTGATTCCCATAGGGAACCTGAAATATTTGTCACAAATGAGTAAATTTATAATACCAATATAAATGGTCCATTATTGGACATTATAAATTTTCCAGCTAACTCATTCCTGGTTTCCAATGTTTCGCCCCAGCTTTAATTAATATGTTGATATTTAAAGTAGCTATAAAGCGTTTTCACTTCAGTGGAAGAGATTTGGGGAGCTTCGATTCATTCCCACATGATGTTCTTGGTCCCCCAGAATCTGATGACCAAGATAAACTAGTACTTGTACTAGGGCCTGGGATAATTGTTTTGCCAACTGACATTTCCATCATGCTAACAAGTATAAGATAGTGGGAAGATCGATTGAAGTTGGTCTCAGGGGTACAACTAAGGTACCTAATTATTATTATTATTATTATTATTATTATTATTATTATTATTATTATTATTATTATAATTATGGGCTGCCTGGCTGAGGCAGTAAAGGTGTGCTCGGTTTGCCCTGGAAGGACATGGGTTCGAATCCCCATCAGGAAGTTGTAAAATTTAAGAAATGAGATTTCCACTTCCGGAGGTGCGTATGGCCCTGAGGTTCCCTCAGCCTACACCAAAAATCAGTACCAGGTTAATTCCTGGGGGCATAGAGCTAACCACTCTACCCCTTCATGTGCCGCGGTTAACAATGGTGGAAGCTTTTACCTTCCACTCCTCCAAGGGCCTTCATGGCCTGCACAGAGGTGTTTTTGTCTTTTTATTATTATTATTATTATTATTATTATTATTATTATTATTACCATGTTTTGGTGGATTGCAGAGAGGTGAATGGGTCTATCTACAATATCAAAATTAATTTAAAACTTGAACTGAAGGTTGTATTTCTTCAAAACAACAAACTTAACAAAATTTCACTTAGTGAAATAACAATGACACATTTGGGAATTAAAAATAGAGAACCCCACAATAGGGAATTAAACAGCTTTGGGCTACAAGCCCCAGATTTACAAGTTCTGAGCTACCAGCTCAAGTTAACACAATTTACAATTTTATAAAAATTAAATGGCGTATGGCTTTTAGTGCCGGGAGTGTCCGAGGACAAGTACGGCTCGCCAGGTGCAGGCTTTTTATTTGACGGCCGTAGGCGACCTGTGCATCATGATGAGGATGAAATGATGATGAAGACAACACATACATCCAGCCCCCGTGCCAGCAAAATTAACCAATTAAGGTTAAAATTCCCGACCCTGCCGGGAATCGAACCTGGGACCCCTGTGACCAAAGGCCAGCACACTAACCCTTTAGCCATGGAGCCGGATTACAATTTTATAAATGGGGTATAGTTTAGGCAAGCGCAGAAATCCCCCAATTCAAGAGCACTTGTTCCAAAAGTTACAATCTCTAGCCTTCCAGAGGCACCCCTCACAATTACAGAAAACTTAGAAAAGAGCTTACATGCTCTCCAACGTTAACAAGTTTCTAACAGCCTGCTGAAGGCGACATTACATTAAAAATCTTACACTCCCTGGCCTCTCTAGGCACATTTTACAATAGAAGTTACTTTTGCACAGGGGTATATATTACCCAACCTACTGGGCCTTCATGGAAAAAGAACAGGTTAGATTACTGGCCCGAACACAAAATGAATGGAGGCGTATACTTGCACTCCTAGATAATAAAGAATAAAATACTAACGGGGCTCTCAGCCCAGATATACAAAGGCTAATCCCAAGCTACTGAGGTGACTCAAATGAAGGTTACTTTAAGGCATTACAGAAAAGAATAAAAACTTTTACAAAGTCGTAGTCACCTCGAACAAAGTTGAAGGGGAATTCGAGAGGGTAACGTACTCTCTATCCCTGATTTACAGTTAAAGACTTTATGAAATTATTACGTTAGTCGAACGGAATTTTACATTTTAGAAAATGTTGGTTACATAGTTAGAAATTCGGACCTTCCCCTCGGATAAGTATGCGGAAAAAGCAAGAAAGATAGAATTTATGAGGCCATTACCTGACTGATGTTCTGCCTGCCGAAGAATGAGGTGCTCCGTCTCCTGCCTTAACATACATACTCAGAAAGGCGACGATCAATGAGACAAGGAAACTTGAAAAGCAGCAACTTATATGCCCTCAGGGAAGGTTCGAGAGAATTCTGGACTAATCCGGACACACCATCTCAATTTTTTTTGGCTAATTCAAAGTGAACAAGAAATGTGGGACTGGTTGAATTAATTACAAAAATTCACGATTGGCCAGATTCAAAATTGGCGGAATGAAAAAGAAGTGTTGCCAACCCAAAAATAAATGAACATAGATTCAGTTATGAAAATCTAGAAATACAAAACTTCTTTAAGTTATAAGTTCTTCCACCTTGCACCAGGGTGCATGACCAGAGTTTTTGAAACGACATCTATGGAGGAAAGTTTAAACTTCTTGAAGTAAACAAACACAAAGCAAATAAATCCAGTCAGTTTAGGAAACTTCACAACAACGCAATTACTCAATACTTCAGTAGTGACATCTTCTGATTAAAGTTCCAACTACATGTAGTAGCAGTTTCATGTTTGGATAGATACATAGAGTTCTTTAAGGCACATCTTTTGAATGTGCGGAGTTGAGGTGTACCTCCCGGTACAATTATTATTATTATTATTATTATTATTATTATTATTATTATTATTATTATTATTAAGCTAGTTCATAGATATTCTGGTAATAAATCTTTAAAATTACTCACCGATGTGAACTCTCTGACCAGTTAAACCTCCGTTCATCAAGTATAATTAGCAATCGTGAACGACATCGGAAGTAAAATGCTAGATCAGTGGCAATAACTGCATCATGTATCTCTTGTGCCAGCTCTCGAAATGTTGTACTGTCAAATGATGCAAAAATCTTGCATGCCTAAAAAGAACATAAATGACTGTATGAGTAATATACATAATTCAGTTAGCACATTACATGTATTATTATAGAATGGAAACCACAACAGCCTAGTGCCAAACTCCATGTATTTATGAGATACCCAACTGGCTGATAGAAGAAATAAACCTAGCCTAGGACAGATATGTATACAGTATATTAACTCCAATTACTAGGATAAAGAGAGAGCAATTAATATTACAAGTGCCTGTGACACATATTTTTTATTTGTTTCTCCCTTCGCTCAAAACTTGACGGGAAATCAGTTTACTTTGTGTGCCATATCTAACTGTTCCCTCACTCTTAACCAGCTGTGCTATGAAATATGAACAGTTCATTAAAATTATAGTCATGGTAAAACAGATATTTTATACAGAATCAAAACTATTACAAGTCAAGGAGTTCTAAGGATTATTACTCTGTTGTATCATGTGTATGTTAGTATTAGTGGATGAGTGTAATTTACCAGCAGCATAATTACTTTAAATAATCCCTCCTATACTGCCTTAAAAGTGCATTGAAATGAGTGATATTAAGATTAAAATCAGGCTTAGTGAATGAAGAACATAACAGCGGCCTAATTTGTAACTGACGTCAGGCTCGAGCGATAAGCCGTTTGGTCAATATCTGTCACAATGAAATAGACTGATTTTGTCAAGATGAATTGTAGAAAAGTTGGAAGCGACGTGCATCGGCCTTGCCTGACTGCTGTGACAAGTGGACAAGGGCAGAACCAACTAAAGAAGCTAGCCCCTATAACATAACTTCGTGTTGCTTCACTGAACATTGGTACATTGACTGGGCATAGCTATGAATTGGCAGATTTGCTGAAGCAATGCAAGGTGGACATTGCTTACATATACAAGAAACATGATGGAAGAGCCAGAGGTCTCGTGACATTGGAGATGCACACTGACTGACAGAGCAAATGCAACACCAAGAAGGAGTGGTCAGAACTTTATGCCAATTGCAGGGTAGACTGACGTCACTGAGGTGTGCTCATGATGTGAACTGTGCTGCTGTGCTGCGCACGTAGCGAACGATAAATGGGACACGGCGTTGGCGAATGGCCCACTTCATACCGTGATTTCTCAGCCGACAGTCATTGTAGAACGTGTTGTCGTGTGCCACAGGACACGTGTATAGCTAAGAATGCCAGGCCGCCGTCAACGGAGGCATTTCCAGCAGACAGACGACTTTACGAGGGGTCTGGTGATCGGGCTGAGAAGGGCAGGTTGGTTGCTTCGTCAAATCGCAGCCGATACCCATAGGGATGTATCCACGGTGCAGCGCCTGTGGCGAAGATGGTTGGCGCAGGGACATGTGGCACATGCGAGGGGTCCAGGCGCAGCCCGAGTGATGTCAGCACGCAAGGATCGGCGCATCCGCCGCCAAGCGGTGGCAGCCCCGCACGCCACGTCAACCGCCATTCTTCAGCATGTGCAAGACACCCTGGCTGTTCCAACAATTTCGCGTCGATTGGTTGAAGGAGGCCTGCACTCCCGGCGTCCGCTCAGAAGACTACCATTGACTCCACAGCATAGACGTGCACGCCTGGCATGGTGCCGGGCTAGAGCGACTTGGATGAGGGAATGGCGGAACGTCGTGTTCTCCGATGAGTCACGCTTCTGTTCTGTCAGTGATAGTCACCGCAGACGAGTGTGGCGTCGGCGTGGAGAAAGGTCAAATCCAGCAGTAACTGTGGAGCGCCCTACCGCTAGACAACGCGGCATCATGGTTTGAGGCGCTATTGCGTATGATTCCACGTCACCTCTAGTGCGTATTCAAGGCACGTTAAATGCCCACCGCTACGTGCAGCATGTGCTGCGGCCGGTGGCACTCCCGTACCTTCAGGGGCTGCCCAATGCTCTGTTTCAGCAGGATAATGCCCGCCCACACACTGCTCGCATCTCCCAACAGGCTCTACGAGGTGTACAGATGCTTCCGTGGCCAGCGTACTCTCCGGATCTCTCACCCATCGAACACGTGTGGGATCTCATTGGACGCTGTTTGCAAACTCTGCCCCAGCCTCGAACGGATGACCAACTGTGGCAAATGGTTGACAGAGAATGGAGAACCATCCCTCAGGACACCATCCGCACTCTTATTGACTCTGTACCTCGACGTGTTTCTGCGTGCATCGCCGTTCGCGGTGGTCCTACATCCTACTGAGTCGATGCCGTGCGCATTGTGTAACCTGCATATCGGTTTGAAATAAATATCAATTATTCGTCCGTGCCATCTCTGTTTTTTCCCCAACTTTCATCCCTTTTGAACCACTCCTCCTTGGTGTTGCATTTGCTCTGTCAGTCAGTGTATATAAGCTCATTTATAATGGGACATCTAGCAACAATAGTGTAGGTATTGTTGTAAATGCTGACTCCTGCAGCCACATCACCAAGGTCCAATATTCTGATCATTTGAAGTCTATCTTCATAAACGCCACAGCCTATCCACCTGTGCATATCCTTAGCCTATGCTCCACAAACTGGCTGTGATGATGAAGAGGAAGATAACTTTTAGCTGGAGCTGCAAGATCAGATATCTGCATACTCTCCAGAAGAATTCCTTATTTTCTGTGGTGAGCTGAATGGATATACTGGAAGCAAGCAACAGGGCTACAATTGCCATGGGACAAGAAGTGACTCAATATTACATTTGACTTTGCTGAAGCTAATGGTCTTATCAGTAATAAATATTTCAAAAAACGTACCAGCCACCTCATCACATATGCCAGTGGTGACCATAGAAGCTAGATAGACTTCATTCTTGTTCAGCGGTGCAACTACACAGCTGTAAAGGATGTAAAGGTTGTACCATCTGACTGTCTTGCCCCACAATATAAACTGTTCATCTCTGATACGAAGATCAGAAAACCTTTGAACAAGGGTCATCGTATGATCACTCTCGAGCAGATCAAGTGGTGGAATCTACAGAAGCACAAGGCAGCACAGTATCAAATTATCCAGACATTCCAGGTTCTGTTGATGCCATGTGGAGAGCTCTCTGCGATTCTGTCGTCAAGATTGCCAAGTTAATACCAGCTACAATGAAGATAGGCCAATACACAAAAAGTGGCATGCTAAAAAATAACAAAGTGAGCAGGGAAAAATAAGTTGTAGCGAGATGAGCAGCTGGTTGCTGAGACCAAAGTTGAGCACTATGAAGATCTGTACACAGAGCTAGACACTAAAGGATGTGAGAAGTGTATCTATCAGCTGGCAAAATCAAGAGAAGCAACATAAGACACTGAATACTTCATGTGCATCAAAGACAAGGTATGAAGAACTCAAAAGCAGTAGGCCCATTTATATGTGGAACAAATGATGGTCATAATTTGTACTAGCTTTGAACCACATATTGTTCTTGTTGTGGCTTGCTCTCCTTGTTTACTGTTTGGTTATTCACATCATCATTATCATCATTATTGTTAACCACCTCCAGTTGCCCGGGTGTGGTGTACGAGCCCTCTCCATCTTTGTCCATGAGCCACTGTTCTCTTGTAACCTTCATCCCCAATCTTGTACTCTCTCCTCGACATTTTTCTTCATCAGATTGGTCGGTTTTTCTCTGGGTCCGTTCACTGGTCTTTTACCTTTTACTTCTCTTTTATATTCCCTTCTTGCAATCCTGTTTGTTATTCACATACGATGGCTAGATTTTCAGAGTTAAATGGGGAAGATATTGTGGTGGAATTAAATGCATCTATAAATTCAAGTGATGAGTGTAATCTAGATTATAATTGTTCTAGTTGGAGTGTTGCACGCAGCAAACTAAGCTCAGATTAGAATGACACTATTGTAGGCTACAATGCACGGATGCTAGCCATGCTGTCATTCTACTTTATAGTGGATTAGTAAAGTATTGACACTATCCACTTAAAATTTGCAGGCATATCATCAGAATTAATTTCTCTACAAAATATATATTTTTCAAAAGTTCCAGAAAAATTGATTACGTTATTCATTTTTCCTTGACATTTAAATGCAATATGGTTTTAAAAGAAGTACTGTGCATGTAAAGGGGCAGAAATTGAAACATAGTTAAATTGAGGGTAAATGTTAACCAATTCTAAAATATTTAGTTCATTATGAATGTTTTGTTGCAGTAAAGTCTTACTCTCTCAAGATTTCCTTTATTTCTTTTAATAAATCATAACTGAGCCTATTGTGCTCTTCCAAGGTTCCTTTCCATTCTTCTTTTTTTTTTTTTGTAACCAAGAGAAAGTGGAACATAAACAAAGAGTAACTTACAATGGTGATGATGATGATGATGATGATGATGATGATGATGATGATGACGATTATTATTATTATTATTATTATTATTATTATTATTATTATTATTATTATTATTATTATTATTATTAAAGAAAAAGAAATGGTTCGATGAGGCATGTCAAGATGCAGTTAATGAAGTGGCAATATGGCATAATAAGTGGCTGCAGTCTAATAAGAATGTAGATCTTGAGGAACTATACAGAGAAAAATAGAAAGAATGTAGTAAATTCATTTGTAGAAAGAAAAAAGTCTACCTGAGACAACAAAGAGAATCAATCTCAGATGACTACAGAAACAGGAACATCTGCAAGATGTATGGAACTGTCAACACAATTAAAAAAAGGATTTCAACCAAGATTGAGTATTATGAGAGTTAAGTCTGGAAATTTAGTTGCTGATCAGGACAAATTATTAAATTACTGTAAGCAATACTCAATTCCTTATTGAATTGTGCTGATCCAGAAACCTGTATTGGTAAACCATCTAGTTCCCCATCAGAAGAACAAATACCAGAGCCATCATATCAAAAGGTACTACAAAGTATTATACGCTTAAAAAATTAAGCTTCAAGTAGTGACAACATTCCTGCTGAGCTTATTAAATATGGTGGAGAAAGATTACATAAATACATATATAAGGTCATTCTAAGAATATGGCATGATGAAGTTATTCCAAAAGAATGGCAGGAATCACTTGTGTTCCAATTTATAAAGGAGGGGATAAGGAAGAGTTCAAAATTATCATGGTATATCTCTTGTAAACACGGCCTACAAAATTCTGTCCTTCATTCTTTTACAGCATTTAAAACCATTTGCTGAAAATGTTAGTGGGGACTATCACAATGGTTTTCGTAGTAACAGGTCCAGTACAGACAACATATTTGCAATTAAAACTATTAATGAAAAGGTGTGGAAACACAAGGAGTTGGTTCATTATCTCTTTATAGATTTCTTCAAGGCATATGATTCAATCCATAGAGAAGGGCTGTGGGACATCATGATGGAGTTTGGCTTTGCTATAAAATTAATTAACATGTGGAAACTGTGTATGGATGGTGTTTTGCTGTGTTTTGCTCAAGGGCAGAAAATCAAGTTCTTTCCAGAATAAAACTGGTCTGCTATTTGCTTTACGTCGCACCAACACAGATAGGTCTTATGGCGACGATGGGAAAGGGACGGCCTAGGAATGGGAAGGAAGCGGCCGTGGCCTTAATTAAGGTACAGCCCGAGCATTTGCCTGGTGTGAAAATGGGAAACCACAGTAAACCATCTTCAGGGCTGCTGACAGTGGGATTCGAACCCACTATCTCCCGGACGCGAGCTCACAGCTACGCGGCCCTAACCGCATGGCCAACTCACCCGGTAAAACTGGTCTGAGACAAGGGGATGCACTATCTCGTTTTCTATTCAACATTGCACTGGAGAAGATTATCAGGAAATTAGCTCTTGTACCTGCTGGCATCATATTGGGGTGACAACATAATCCTATCTCTCAAAGCTGGCAGAAAGATCTAATTATGAGATTTACACCCTCTCTCAAAAACACACTATAATGGGTGTCATAGAATCCAATAGACATGCACTGAGGATGCAGGATAACAGAGCACTAGTGGATCTATACAAGGGATCTCTTAATGGGAAAAGACCTTCAGGAAGACCCCGAAGCACCTGGAAGAAGGAGATTGACAACGTATGCCGGACCCTCCAAATTCATAAATGGGAAGAGCATGCTCAAGATCGAAAAGGAGGAAGAGTATTGTGAGATCGGTACAGGAACTTCACGTCCCTCAGAAGCCTACGGAGTGAGTGAGTGAGTGAGTATTACACTAGTCAATGCGAGACTAAAGTAAATGTATTGATGAATTTTTTTTAAATAAATGCCTTTTATTTCCTTGGAACAACAACAAAAATGTACTAACTACTTACATTTATTATAATCATAGTCACTTGAAAATGGTGATTTTCTAAAGGAGATTCTGAATATAACTGTGATAAACTGTGATTTGTCATTTGAAGGAAGTTATTGGTATATCCTCGATGATCAAGATCATGACAAAGACTGGCCACAAGAAGAGCCTGAACCTAAAACAAAAATACTTTGTTAGAAGGTATAAAAAGCAGTTTCTGAAGAAATATACCTAAAATCACAATTTATTACCCACCTCCACTGAAGAGAACACCTGAGTGTTCCTCTTGAGAATATTATACATACAATGACACACATTGAAAGCATGTTCAAAGTTGTGATAAGGATTATCCCGATAGGATTTCTGCACAGTTAGAATAAACTGGATCCAAAGTTCTTGCTCACTGATAATGTCTCCTAATAAATCTTCCATTATGTATAACACAAGCTGGCTTAAGCTATCCTCATAACCTGTTGGGTACCAGCTGAAACTGAACAAATTAGTAACTTAAATTGTAATATTAACAAGTTTCAAGACTTTCTCCACACATAAAAGTACTATTTTTTGGGGGGCTGAGTAGCTCAGAATGTGGAACCCAAGTTGTAAGATTTGATCTCAGCCCAGTTTGGTGGTATTTGACGGTGCTCAAATATGCCAGTCTCAAGTCAGTCGATTTACTGCCACATGGAAGAACTCTCATGAAATTTCTGGATCTTTGGTGCCTCCAAAACTGGAAAAGTAATTAGTGGCACATAAACTACGTATGAACAGACTCACTAACAAATGCTTATAACTCTAGAAAATATTGTCAGGTATTATCAGCATGAGATTTACAAAAAAAATACATTAAATCAACAAATCATTAACAGTAAGTAATACAAATGAACATGTATGATCTCAGATTTCATGTTAATTAGCAGTTGAAGCAGAAGCTTTGATAAAAAGAGGACATAACTGAGTCACTGCTCTTATATATTACCCCCTTTGCAGTCCTTAATGAGGCCACTGGCATTACCGAATCCTTTCCAGGATGAAGTTTTGTTACACATCCCAATTGCCACTTCATGGATGGTAGATTGTCATCCTTCACCACAAGTATTCCTTCTTTTATGGCACTTTGGGATGATTTCCACTTCATTTGACAGTGAAGTTCTAAAATATACTCCTTGGACCAACAGGACTAAAATATTGCTGAGTCTGCTGGATTCATTGATATCGAGACAGATGTTACTCAGGAAGATGAGATGAGATGGATTAGGAACAGATTTCAAGGATATTAAAATATGGAAGTGAGCTGGTGTCAATGGGCATATACCAAAAGGGTAGGAAAACAATGAGGTCAATCACCAGGAATGGCTGATATTTGTGCTTGCAAGCTATATAATTCTTTGAATATTAATAATGCCTTTCCCATTATGCAGCGTAAGTGAAAATTGGTGGATTTAACCCCTGCTTTCCAAATGCCACCAAAATGGGGTGAATAGGGTGAATGAGTTTTCCAGTTAAAACACTCTTTCATAAACTGGCTGCTCAAACAAGCTTGATTATCCAAAATAAACTTACTCGGCTCTTTTAGCTTTGAATTCATATCAGCTAAGTTGGTTCCATTATTGTTGTGGCAGGCATTCCCCGATAAGAAGCAAAACTACACAATGCTAAAGTAAAACAATTGTAAGTTAAATCTGAGAAATGCTCAAAAATTGTAAACAAAAGAAAACATCTGAATGAAATGACATATCATTTTAAATATTTATTGATGCTTTCACAGTCTGTAATTGTAGACATGATAATAAGCTTTTAGACTTTTGCTGTGTCAGAAAATAAGGTGAAATTCTTTACATTTTATGCAGAACTTTGCTCTGCATCTTCAGAAGAAAATCTCGTTTGATCACGAGCAAGACTTCTCTGTGAAATGTAAAGAATTTCACCTTGTTTCCTGACATGTCAAAATCCCAAAATACAGTATTATTATCATGTTTGTAACATTATAAAGTTTTGCTTCCACAACCTTTCTTATCCTTTGTGAAAAACAGACATCTGACTTTCTACAGGTACTTATCAAAGGATTCTCTAGCAATGGTCTAAGAGTATTTTCAATATCGTAGGTAGAAGATCTTCTGAAACGTGACAAATCTTCAAATGCTGTTCATTCACTATTGAATTGCTGGAACCATCTCCCAGCCACATGCTTGTTGACAACTCCTTTGCATTCAACTACACAGATTTTTCAAATGCAGCAGCTACTTCTGATCCTGGTTTCCAGTAATAACTCATCAGGACATGAATTTTGTATGGGGTTGCTGCCATTTTCTTCTTTTTAATCTAGATTTTTATTCATAACTATTTATTTATTTATTTATTTATTTATTTATTTATTTTATTTATTTATTTATTTATTTATTTATTTATTTATTTATTTATTTATTTATTTATTTATTTATTTATTTATTTATTTATTTATTTATTTATTTATTTATTTATTTATTTATTTATTTATTTATTTATATTTTATGGCCTTTAATGAACCTCTATAATCAGCTTTATAAAAATGGTTTTTCAGGTTCCTGTCAACCCAATACATCATCATTCTCTCAGCTCGGATCTTTCCTTCTTTCTTTCTTTCCTTCCTTCTTTCTTTCTTTCTTTCTTTCTTTCTTTCTTTCTTCATCTGAAATCACACGTCCCATTGTCTATCTATTGATCTTGAACTATTAGTCTGGTTTGTTTGTCTGTGAGTTTCTTCAATTTGTCTGTTTTGATTTAAAATCTTATATTGTAATTTCCTATATTTTCCTTGATGTCTGTAATCTATCTAATGTTGCTCTTAGTGCTTCATAATTTTTCTATAATTCTCCTGAGGAACCTGTTTTTAAGTGTTCTGAGTAGATGTCCAAAGAATGAGATTTGTTTCTTCTTGATTGTGTTCATTACAGTTTGTTCCATTTCCTTGTAGAATGTACCATTAGAAGCTAGTCTCCAGTGTCCATTATCTTGGTAGTTTTTATTTATGTACGTTCTGATTCTTCTTCTTTCAATCTTGAGTATTCTGTGTATTTCTGCAGTGTTAGGTGTTTTGAAAATGGTTTCACTTGTGTATGTTATATCTCCTAAGAGTAAACAAACAGGGTCCTAGCCAAGCATGGCATTGTTTCCATTAACACCACCAACCCTTTGCTGTTCCTAATGCTCCAGAGTGCTCAAGTTTCATGACTTGCCTGCCTGCTGAATGCTCCAGAGCACTCGTCACACACGCAATCATTAGAAGTGTGTTGACATCAATATTAAAGGATCTTGTGAAACCACACTGCACTCCCATGACACAGCACCTTATTGACAGTTAGAGATTACTCGTGTTTGAGTGACATCTACTTATCAAGGAATAGTGTCAAACTCTTTGAATGATCGCAAAATGGGACTTAATTGAGATAGTAGTGGTTCTGAATTGTATTCTGATGAATGAAGTAGTGATAAAGATTCCATGAATCATGAAAATCGTGAACAAATATTGTGTGAAGACTGAGGAACAAGGCTGCAGAGAAATTTTACTAATGATATCTGGAGATACAATATTAATTTTGATGAACTGGAAATATGGGAAAATAATACTGGTTCAAATCAAGATTTACCTTCCTGGAATTTAGAAGGAAAAAATTGAATTATTTGTGGGATGGGAATTTTATGAGCCAGTAGCAAAGCAGGCAAATATTCACAGCAAGTATTTACAAAGAATAACTGGCACTGTTGATACTACCTGGCAAGACACTAAAGCTGATGAAATAAAGACATATGAAGGTGTTCTAATTTATATGGGTTTGGTTCTTTTACCTGAAATACTGTAGACTGTTACTTCCTAGGAGACTACTGCATGTACCCATTAGTAAGGCAGACAATGACACTGAAATGGTTTAGGATGGTCATCTGATGAGAAGCCACATGTATGTGGGGTAAGGGGTACGAGGGTAAATATGGCTGCCATGCATGCGCCTATCACAAGTCTCAAGGCCTGACAATACACATCTGTTCCGTCCGTGGTTACTCTTGCCAAATGAGATGCTGTTCTTAAGCTTCAAAGTGGTAGTGCAATTGTGCTTTAGTTATACATTTAGCCTATTATAAGTACTGCATATAAACACGTTAATAGTGAACATGTGCCTGTTTCAGAGAGCTCGCACTGTCTGTCACAGTAAATGTTTGTAGCTTAGCGTGCAGTATGGGTTACTCATGCTGTACCCACAAGCTGCCGTGACTTCTCGTGAGACACAGGTAGTATTTAGATTCAGATGTAGGGTGAGTACAAATATGCACTCACTGTTCATTTAAAAACGAAATGCAAAAGAAAGGCCTAGGGTAATTTTACTTTTCCATCCCTCATGGGTGTTGTCTTTATATAACCAACACTTTTATCTTCAAAGGTTTGGACATCATCTTTCCCTAATTATCATCATGAAGTGCTAATATTTCACTGTTTTTCTTTTTAAAACAACCACCACCAAATCTACTACAGTTGGAGAGGTATGAAATAAACAAACACTAACCATACCCAATAATACTTGATGTTGGAGATCTGCAACATGACAGTCTTGTACTTTCTTTTCCTCTATTTTTTTTTTACACTTGGCTTTACGTTGCACCAACACAGATAGGTCTTGTGGTGACAATGGGATAGGAAAGTGCTAGGAGTGGGAAGGAAGCGACCATGGCCTTAATTAATTTACAACCGCAACATTTGCCTGGTGTGAAAATGGGAAACCATGGAAAACCATCTACAGGGTTGCCGGCAGTGGGGTTCAAACCCACTATCTCCTGAATGCAAGCTCACAGCTGTGCGTCTCTAACCACATGGCCAACTAGCTGGTCCCCAAGTGGAGGGAATACCACTGAAATCCAGCAAGCAGCATCTGTTCTTCAAGTTGAGGACAGCTGCAAAAACATCTGTTCTCCAGATTAGAGGCAGCCTCATTGAAACCTGGCAGTTAGATATAAAATACCTTTGGGTGTGGCAAGCCCACCACAATAATAGACTACATGAAGCACCAAACTGGGTCAGGATAGAGAGCTACGGAGTACCCCAGAAGTGACACACATCTTTTGCGTCTCCAAGGAGGTGCAAGAAGTGGAGGTCAATAATTCACTGCCAAATCCAGGAGCTCCCTGGATAGAAGAAGAAGAAGAAGAAGAAGAAGAAGAAGAAGAAGAAGAAGAAGAAGAAGAAGAAGAAGAAGAAGAAGAAGAAGAAGAAGAAGAAGAAGAAGAAGAAGAAGAATGTTAGTAAAAAGCCAGCAGCTATGTGAATGCTAATCACAGCCCATACTTAAGAATAAATCCAAAGATACTGTACAATCAAATTGACTAAATAGAACAAAGCTTGAGTTTTCCTTACGTGGTAAAGTCGCCAGGCAGAGCATCCACAGAAGGATTCATTGATAAGGTTGTCACATCATGTTTACATGGCTTCATATGGTACATCAGCATATCAGTCTTGATGGAATTCCGATATTCCTAAATCATGAATCAATATCATTTGTAACATTATTGATTTTAAACATAACATGGAGACCTAATGATTAGATTTCCAAAGTCCAGCTAATGTTTTATTTCTTCCTGTCAGTTATAACCCTTCTGTCTTTGAAGACACCTTCATCTTCAAGGCATCAGACTTCTCCATTTTCTGGTTATTGTTCCAAAGACCCCTTAACACAACAGGATGAAGATAACCTATAAACCATAATCGTCCAAGTAATTCATAGTTCCTTCTCTCACACTGAATAAGGCACATATTCTAATACAACATCAGTATGAGAGGGAATATTGAGCGTCAGGGTACCTATTTGTTTGATCATTGTTTCTGCGTTTGTGTGGATCACAGAGATAAAAGAAGGTGCGGGCATGAATGGGTCGATATAAGACAATCAGAAGATTAATTTAAAACTTTAAAGTTACTGCTATATTTCTTTCTCTGCTATCTTTTGGTTTCTTTTCAAATTTTAAATTTTACACTTTGCTAAGAAAGCAACAATTCAGGTACAGAACTAGCTCATTATAATAGGTACAATGTTGGAAAAATCAGAATAATCAACAAAAATTGCCAATTAAAAATCTGAGCTTAAAGCTCCCAATTTACAAGTGTTACTTGAGCACAAATGCTCCATTCAATCCATAATCAAGAAGAAGGATCTCCCAATTTCTTTTACACTATTAGTAAGACCATCTTTGCTCTGCAATTTTATCTATGATGCTACTTTCCGAACCTTATAACATTACAGCCTTCCAAAGGCACCATTCAACCTTTACATTGATAGAAAGAACGTTCCATAAAATTTAAAACTTAGGAACCTATTTCCAGAAATATCCACTCCTATCAAAGGCACAACCTACAGTTTACAAAATAGAACCGTATCCACTATTTTTAAAAGCTCAATAGTCTAACATCTTCACATGAAAAGGATGAAAGGAGTATAACAGGCGTATTGAGTGCCCATTCTACCAGGCCTTTGTGAAAAACAACAGGTTAAAGTTACTGGCCCAAAAATCAAAATTGGAATGAAAAGCTTCAAATCCTGTTTGGGCTTATGGCCCGAAGTTGCAGAGGCTAAGCCTATATTACTGTGGTGACTAGATGGAGAAAATATTTAAGTCACAATGATTACAAACTGCAAAAGGTTACAAAATCATAGTCACCTCAAAATCAAGTTGATAGGGATTTCGGTCAAGTTCCTTCAGCTTGTTTGAAATTTACATTTTAGAAAATTACAGTTATATTATTGAAGATTGGAAACCTTGGCCTCGAGTTAGCTTTCAAAGACTATCACTTAGTTAAGCCAGAACTGCCATTACCTTGAGCTGGTGGACTTCTCGAAGATGGACGAGGTGCCTCCACCTCATTTATAAACACACAATCAGTAGACCAGAATGATCAATAAGACAACCTGGTCCAAAAATGTGCCAGCTTTTATACCCGAGGAGAAGGTTCCAGAAAACTTTGAGCAAAGGCCCGCCACACCCCCAAATTCTTATTGGGTAATTAAATAAATACCAGACACTGTTGACTGGATGAAAAATAAATATACAAAATTTTCTACTGGCCAACATCTTAAGTTGGCCGGAAGAGATAGAAGTGTTGTAAATTTTAACACACCAAAAACAAAATAATATATTTAGTTTAGGAAACCTTAGAATACAAAATTACTTTACAGTTTTAATAGTCACTCTTCACACCAGAGGGCATAACATAAGTTTATGGTAGAGACATCTATAGTGAAATACCCAAACTTCTTGTATTAGTTGTTGCGAGCTTTAGTTTTTATATGTCATTCTCCGAGTCGCTTCTTTTAAATGTACAGGGTGGGTGTACCTCTGGTAAAATCATAATAAATTCTAATGCTGTTTTCACCCTGGATGGAAACAACATTAAAAGGCTTTTGCATTTCAAGTACTTGGGATGCTTACTAACACAAGAATGTATTCAGATGTTGAAATCAAAACCAGAATTGGCATACAAGAAGCGTGTCAGTGAAACGAAAAAATCTTGAGTGCATTTGTGACCTCTGACTCAAAACTCGTTGGTGTGTTATGTGTTATCCATGCTGGTTTACAGCGTCAAAAGGAGGACTTGAGGGCTTCATCAATGAACAAACTTCAGGCCTTTGAAATGTGGATGTATCTCAGAATATTCAGACCATGTCATCACTGGGGAGGTACTCTATCATGCCAGGCAATCATGATGTCTTAACTTTTGTAAAATGCAAGAAAGCGGCCTTTATTTTTACATCTTTTGAAATGACAAATGCAGCTTGATATAACTGATCACAGAAGGCAGAATGAAGGGAAATGTGGACATGGGTGAAAAAAATTACCCTGGGCTTGGAACTTCTGACATTGGTTTAACATCCAGTATACTACAACCCTTATATGGAAAATACAAAATAAGAAAAAATTATGAGTCCATTATAATCACCAACTCTTGTGAGGAGATGGCATTAAAGGAACAGCACCAGATACAGTAGAACCCCGTTTAACCGAACTTTGCTTAACTGAAACCTGGCTTAACTGAAATGCTCTGGAAAATTATATTTTAATATTTTGTTATTATTATACAATCTTCCTGCAACAGCTGCAGGTTGCCCAAAGACAAAGAGTACTTTCACAACAATAATGGATGTGGATACAATAAATAATGTGATCGTATGATGTTAAATGTAGGCAATCAAGTGAGGCATGTCAAACATTTATTTGAGGTCAGCAAGCATGGTTCTTGAAGATCATGATGGACTTCTTGAGTGTGGTAATGGCGATGTTATAGATAAAATCTCTATTTAGCCCAAAGGTATTGCAGAAGTTGACAAAAAATGTAGGTATGGTTCCTCGAGCACCTAACATCAAACCGATTACAGAAATGGATGACAGCTTATATTTTCGCTTGTAGAAGTCCACCGTTTCTGCATAAATTCTTCTTTTTTCTGCATCGACCTCTTCCGGCTGGTTTTCATTGGTCTCAAATCTAATTGTTGGACCAATGATGAAACCTTCAGAACAGGATGGCTTAAAAGCAATAATGTCAATGCGTCGGTTGCTTCCTCTGTTGGAGAGACCGTGTACTTCTTCATAGACATTATAACCTTGTCCTTTCAGAGTGTTAGCTATCATTGATCTGGCTACATTATGACGTGAGGTGCATAGTAATTCACCATGTGGACAGGCTCCCAGGACATGCGAAAGAGTTTCGAACTCTCTGTGGCAACGCCGACAGAGGCTATTGCCCTGGGATCTGCCAGGTACAGTACGCACAGCAGAAACATTGGCGTTCATTTTTATTGCATCACGCCATTCACTGCAAGACAATCCTTTATGATTACGAATCCATGTATTCGCTGGAGTATACTGTTTAAATAGGACTACACCTTTGCCTTTATGCTGTTTCTTGCTCCAGTTGTCAAAAGCTCTTCTTCTCAATTCGAGTCGGACTTTCTTTGATTCTACAAAACCATGTCTTTTGTCTCGAATACATTCTGTTTCTGCTACATTCAATGCGGCGAGGCTTGCGCTGATTTCTTGACATACCGTAAGTTTCTCGTTGAGTGTAGAAAATTATTATTGGAAGATTTCAAAATTTTGCATGTACTAATATGTTGCAGATATTTCCCATGATACACAAAATAAACCCAGACCTTTAAATTTCATTTCAGCGTATATCATATCATTCGGGGCATCTATGGGAAGTTGCAAAATTTCCTTTAATGCCTCCCTAACCATAATATCAGCATAATTTGTAAATTTGACTGGAATCTTTTGTGGTGGTACTGTCTGAAATTTATATACCAAACTGGGACAGATTAAAGTGTTTATGATTACAAATTTTTGGTCGGAATGCAAAAGTGGTAAAGAAATGAGGAGCTCTAGGGTGTTTTTGAGCTTATTTAGGACCTTAATGGACTGGATTGTTCTTACCCGTCGATATTAGTAATTCTCTTGCTATATGTGCTGAGAGCTAGGCGAATCCTATTTTTATATTATGACTTATGCCAGAATACACGTGTAGCATAAAAGCATAAAAGTTTCGTACCCTCTAGTTTGTTCCATGATACATTTTTTCTTGAACAAGCAGCAATTATTATTATTATTATTATTATTATTATTATTATTATTATTATTATTATTATTATTATTATTATTATTATTATTATTATTATTATTATTATTATTATTATTCGCCGCCGCAGCTCAGTCATGGCCAGTTAGATTCCTTTCTTGCATGATGACGGAGGCAGAAGTTCAGAGAGATTCGGTAGAGCTCTCTCTTTCGTGTCAGAATAGGAGTGCAAACGTACTTGAATGTGCCAGTATTGGGACACAGGATATGACGCAAGTACCTAATGGGAGGAGTGAGGAAATAATAATGGAGGAACAGCGTAAAGATGAGGAACATCTTGAGATCGCTAGGGCACTGGTGAAAAGCATTCTAGCTATTCCGCTTAAGAACCTTAAGTTGGAATGGATTGCGAAAATTGGAGGAAGCTCTCAATGCTGGAGCAGCATGCAGGACATCCTGGAAGAGAGCTAGGGAAAATCTAAAATGGGAACAAACAACCATAGAGATAAATGAATTGCCTACAACACCGTTAGGGACGAACGGGGAGGAGAAAGATAAGGAGAAATGGGTCAAGATTTCCTATAAAAAAAAAAAAACAAGAAGAAGGAAATGAAGGAGGATAAAGATATCCAACCTTTAACAGATAAGGTAGATACTGGCAGAATGGAGGTCATTGATAGTGGGAAAAAACAAGATAAATGGACCCATTTAAAATCAAGGGATCATTCTGATGCTGTCCTTATCAAACCTACAAACGACAAGACTTTTGCAGATGTTTTGAAGGGTATTCGGAGTAAAATAAAACCAGAAGACAGCGGTGTGAGTATTCGATCTATTCGTAAAACTCAGACTCTTTTAATAAAGACACACAAAACGAGAACAGGGACAATTTTAATGAATCTTAAAGAGATGTCCTTGGAACGGATGGCGATGTGAAGACTTTAACTCCCTGCACTACCTTGGAAATTCGGGACATGGACAGTATCACCACTGCTTTAGATGTAGAGGAAGCTGTAAGACAGAATCTTCAGAATTTCAAAGGAGAACTGAAAGTCTCAATTAAAAATCCAAACAGCAGAGGGCAAAAACTTGCTATCATTGAGATAGAAGATAAGGAGGCCCAGAAACTTTTAGATATGGGTAAAATTAAAATAGGATGGTTGGATTGTAGAATCCAAAAAAGGATCGTGGTATCTTGCTGCTTTCGATGTCTTTCGTATGGACACCATGCACGAAACTGCAAAGGTGCAGATAGAAGCAAAATTTGTTTTAAGTGCGGAGAAGCCGGGCATAGGGCGGTAGGTTGCAAAGCAAATCCGAGATGCATAATTTGCACAGACATTAACGTCGACGAAGCTAATCGAAGTCATGTACTTGGCTCAAAAGCCTGCACAGCGTTCCATGAAGCTCTCGAAAAGGCTAAAACTAGCAGTAAATGATGAAGGTTATTCAGGAAAATATGCACAGGAGTAGAACGGCCAATGGTCTTTTGACGCAGATGACCTTTGAGATAGGAGTAGACGTATTTCTTCTCAGTGAACCTTATCAAGACAGAAACCATCCAGGATGGTTTGTGGATAATTGTGGGACAGCTGCAATTTGGATACCAGATTTGAGTAGATGCCCAGTATCAAACCAAGGATGCGGAGACGGTTTTGTTTGGGTCCGCACTGGTAGATGTACTTTAGTGAGCTGTTGCTTTACGCCAAATGAGTCAGTATTTGAATTTCAGGATAAGCTGGACGGGCTAGAGGATGTATTACAAGGTTTTGACAACGGTTTAATCGTGGCTGGTGATTTCAATGCCCAAGCACTAGAATGGGGTATGCCACAGTATGACTCTAGAGGGCGCTGAACTATGGAGATGGCCGCTAGGCTGGGTTTGACGGTCACTAATATTGGAAATGTGCCAACTTTTCGACGACTGGGCTGTAGAGGAACCATACCGGACGTGACTATTGTATCTGAGGACATCATGTCGAACATCAATGACTGGCGGGTGATTGAAGAATACACGGGAAGTGATCACCAGTACATTACTTTTGGTATTCTTCCTGAAACTTCACAGATTAATATTACATCGTATGAACCAACGCGGTGGAATATAGAAAGTATGGACAAAGAAAAATTTCTTGCTATCCTAAGAAATGAAATGGATAGTATAACAGAACAAATATGTTGTTATAAAAGGAAAGAAGCAGCTGAGAAATGTGTTGAGCTCACTATGGAGCTTATTCGGAGAGCATGTGATCTTTCCATGACTCGTAAAACATCACAAAACAAGAAGCGTTCAGCGTACTGGTGGACCAAAGATATTGTTGATCAGAGAAGACGTTGTCTGCAAGTTAGACGGAAGGCACAGAGAGCACGAGTCAGCCAAGAAGACACCTCACTCACAGCTGAGTATAAGTCGACGAAGAAAGAATTGAGAAATGCTATCAAAAAGAGTAAAGTCGACAAATGGTGGAAAATGGCTAAAGAAGTGGATGACGATCCATGGGGTTTAGGATACAAGATCGTTATGAAGAAACTTGGAAGTTTCTCGAACCCAATCATGCACTCAAATGCAATGAAGGATATTGTGGGTACATTATTCCCAGATCATCCTGAGGGGTCTGCTGATGATGATGATGACTTCATAGATGATGTGCCACTTTTTACACGAGAAGAATTGACGAGAGTGATTAGGTCCCTTAGAAATAAAAAGGCCCCAGGACCAGATAGTATTCCAGCAGAGATATTAAAGCTGATAGCAGATGGAGGTAACCGGTAAATCCCCACAGGGTATTATTATTATTATTATTATTATTATTATTATTATTATTATTATTATTATTATTATTATTATTATTATTATTATTATTATTATTATTATTATTCATACACTTCTCCACAGGAAATATGGGTAGTAACGGGGCACAGGATGCACCAAGTGCCTTACAATAATTGAAGTATTTATACTGGAACCTTTCCCACCATCCCCCATGACTCATGGGACCATGTGACAGCAAACCAACCCTTTCGGGTCACGAACACATGGGACCATGCTCCACGGAAGTCAATAGTCAAGGGACCTATTCGGCCTGTGCCGATTTCCCCTCATTGGGATTGTATCATTAATCCACTCACATGAGAAGTTATTGGCCATACGGCACAGCCAGGTCAAAGCTACTCTCCCGTTCCTGAGGTCTGAACATGGACTCCTCAGGGTCGAAGACCGTTCGCGGCATGTAGAGGCTATAAAACTTAAACTAACTTAAAGGCCTACAATGAACGGAAGAGGTTTTTGGATGCTTGTTTTTCGGTAAAGAATAAGCACAAATAAGTTTTTCCCATTTACTAAGGCGCTCGTTGAAATCTATACAAACACTATGACATTCTTGGTAAGGTAATATAAATTGACACAATGCAAACAATTCTTAGCAACGGTAAAATCCGTGCTACCATCCATCAGCTAACTTCATCCACATTCCATTAGAATATCTATGTGGATGACCACAGCTTCTAATAATATTTCAGATGAAGGAAAAACTTCCATCCGAACCAACAACCTGATGGATACCTAATTTTACATAAGACAAAAATAAAACATCCCCGAGGGATGATCATACTTGTAGATATACTACGTTTCTACCTCAGGTTTTGTTTGTCTCACCCGTTGAACATTAAAACTGTTGAGTGTCACACAAAACAAAGTATAACACGTATTACCTATTTACAGTTACAATTACGAACCATTTTCCTCCAAATACCAGTATCCCCTGGGACCGAATCCCGCATCATTAAGTTAAATTTACTTACATTAACTCAACTACCCCAGAGTGGTCATTTAGCTTACATCTACCGCCACCAAATATCTATACGTGAATAAAAGTATACTGGAGAAATAATCAAAACTTTACTTAAATCATGGGAAAGAAATAAGGTTACGTGTCTCCACCAATTGGAAGACAAATGAAATAAAAATCAAACGAACACAGGCTCGACAACGAACTCGTCACTTACAACAACTATCAGTGAAATTTCACGAAGTCTAAATTTGCGCAGAACAGTACATAACACAAAACAAGATTACACCCTGAAAAAGAAACATATATTCATACAACACAAAATATAAATGGCTGTATTCCGTCTCGTAGAACCCGCTACTTGTGCGAGTAGTCGTCCCGTCTATGTGCAGTCGAGGTTTGAGCTGGAGACTATGTTCGTCTCCATCAAAGATCCTGCAATCAAACCCTAATTTACCCTAATCATGTGAGCATTGTCATACGACAGAAACATCTACATTGCTCTGTGGGTCGTGGTTTACGGCGTGGTAATTAAAGAACTTGCTATCTTTATTCTCAAAAGAAAGCAGACTGTTAGAACGACCAACCTTTCTGCTTTTGTCTGGTCCTCCCCTTTCCAGACTCTCCCCTCTCAGTCATAACTCACAGCTGACATTCGTTCCACTGTCCGGACACTAAAGACACTATTCAACCCACTTACATTAGGACATTGTGTCTATAAAATTTAACTCATTTGAAACTGGCGCAATCTATTCATTGCTCAAGCCAGCCCACATACTTTCAATACACGAGAATCATTTCTCAAATTCAACCGTTAACTCACATCATATTCTCTTGTATCTCTGGAGGTCTGGAGTTCAACTTATATCTCCTCTTCTTCCTAATATTCACCACACGTCAGCCACTGACCACAACAATGTTCCCAGTTCCCTGCCTTCTGAGGCGAGATTGTGTGCCTGTCATATTCTACCCTATTGCTCGAGATATATTGGTATAAAATCACCGATCAAATTACTATAAGAAAATAATAATAATAATAATAATAATAATAATAATAATAATAATAATAATAATAATAATAATAATAATAATAATAATAATAATAATAAACCTCTAACCTATAGCTTGAAATGTATCGGTATAAAAACACCGATCAAATTACATTAAGAAAATGATAATAATAATAATAATAATAATCTTAATATTCAGACATGATTAGACTCAACTAAATAAATCTCTACTTTATTAGCCTAACTAATGTGTAGGGGGGGCCGGTGTTCGAACCTTCGCACATATCTTCTCGAACATCTTCAATTACAGCCAAACTTATACACTAGCATGCAAAACAAACTACTGCCTCTACTTTATGAATTTAGTGCTGTCACTATTCCACCTTAATTTCTGTATAGGCACATGTTAATGATCCTGTCACCTGCTAATCCCTGCTCGTCTTTTGCAATCTCGCAGATGAAATTTATGGCATTAACCTGTTCAATTTTCTACTTATTTCCCCCCTCAAATCTTTCTCAGCACTCATAACAAAAAGATATAGTATACCACGCACATGCAACCACTAAAAGGGGTCCCAAACTCTATACATCCTTCCTGGTTCACTTCCTTCCCATATCTACTTACATAAAACAAACTAAACAAGGGTCATCCGACCACTCCAGGTAATTAACCTATCAATTACATCATCATTAACCCCATCTTTACATTAACTCTATTTACAAGGGGAAATACTAACATTGGAAGAAAATAGCTCAATACTCAACAGTTTTGGTGTTTTCTGCCCCCGCCCGAAGATTTCGGGGGCCTGCCATCGGTGCTCACTCCATGTCGCTGGCTCGTGCAGTCCTGGGTTCTAGGAGTTTGATGACTTTGCTGGAGTAATCCATCTTCCTGGTAAACAGGTCACTGCAATTATATTTACACAATCTTACACACTTGTTGATCACTCGACACCATCAAACTTCCCCTCTATCGTTCTATGACCGATGCAAGTTACGTGATGCTAGTCTATTCTGTTTAAATTAGGCGAGTTGAACATTCATGATCTCCTCCTTCCCAAGTCTATCGCCTCCTACTTCCGTGATCTAAATCAACCGTCTTTCTCCTAATTTTGAGTCTAGATCATTCAGATCCTGCACTTATCACTCCCCGTTACTTAGTGTGATAATCTGATCCTGAAATCCTGTTCTCATTTTATATGGATTTAAATTTATAGTATTTCTTCACACGACGACTGCTTTTCTTCTGAAACAAAGTTTACCAAATCCCAAAGTTATACTCGTCGAAAAATGAGCTCCCTCACTGCTACAGACACCAACCTCGCGATGAGCGTTCTCCGTCTAGAGTTTGATCCCCACGGCGTACTCAACTTTTCACAGTCACTACCTACGACACAATGACAAGTATTCAGAGTTTACTTCGCAATCGGATGTCGCACAAATATCTTTGTCATATAGTTACATTTCCTACTATCACTGCACACTGGAAAACATTTTTAGAACTTCACTCCCGTTCCTTTGTGTCAGTTATTCAGACAAAGCAGAGGTAGATAGCGCTCGCGGACCGACCGTAGTTCCACCTCTGAAGCTCGTTCTCGACTGATGACTCCCCCGAGAAACTGCAACAACTTATAGCAAAGCCGGGAATAGGGGTGGCTAGTGTGCCTCGCCCCCACTCTAATTTTGACCTCTCCTGGATAAACCAGCCTGTTGAAATCAGCAATACGCTAGATTGTGTGGCTATGTTACGCACAAGTGCGCTATGCCATGCGGAGTTGATTATGTTCGGCGGATCTGCCGTAATTAATTAATAAGATCGGAGGGGAAATGGTGAATCTCCAAAGACATCTGGTTTCACCCATCGTGTCCGTACGCTAAGCCAGTAAGCTAATCTGTTCTCAAGTGCCTTTACCTTGGAGAATCTCTTCTACTATAACTCCTGTTTTTTAAATTATGCCAATATTATTTCTACCGCTCTGACGGATGCATTTTTGTTAACCAAGCCTTATTTAAGCCGAAAATACATTAAAATTGGCCCGATCGCTTTGGCATCGCTGTACGCTGGCATTTGTTTTTCAATATGGAGTCGCTAAATAGTGTTCTTCTGCTGCTTCTTCTATGACGTGTGCCTAGTTTGGGGATTCTTTAAGCCACCCAGTGGGTGTGTAAGGCGCCACGCTGGCGGGTGTCCTATTGCAAAATCTGATGCTTCTCCCAACATCCACACAAAGAAAGCTTGCTGCCTGCTTCCTTAACAAACATATCATATGAAATAAATATTAATTGTGCCGATACAGTCACAATACATTATAACACAAATATTGACGTACAGGTATATACAAAATTGTAGGTCACGGGATCTTCATTCTTGTGAAAGGAACGATCGCACAATGCTCTATGTTGACAGGAGGACAGAATGTTGCATAATTTTGTAGATGTTCAGTGGAAGACCCAGTTCTTGCAGACTCTTGTGAAGTGTGTGTGGAATGAGGCCGTTGCCTGACAGAATCACAGGGACTATCCACACCAGTTTCATCTTCCAGATCCTCTTGATCTCTTCTTCAAGTTTTTTGTATTTGTATATTTTACATGGTACTTCCTGTCAATGTTGGTGTCATTGGGGATAACGGTGTCAATAATGAAAGTTGCCTCAGTTTTCTTGTTTACTAGTATGATGTCTGGTCTGTTATGGTTGACTGTTTTGTCTGTCACTACAGCAGTGTCCCAATAAAGCTTAATTGACTCGTTCTCCAGGAGTGGTGTTGCATGGTACTTGTAATAAGGGGTACGCTCCTGAATTAATTGGTTTTCCTGAGCAAGTGCCTGGTGTATAATTCCCGAGACATGATTGTGTCGTCTCGTATATTCTACGGGGGCAAGTACTGGTCAGCCCGCAGTGATATGGTCGATGGTCTCGAGATGAAAGGAGCATCATCTGCATTTGTCGGAGAGTACGCTGGTGTCTTTGATGATGTACTTTTTGTAATTGTTTGTAGCTATTACTTGGTCTTGTATAGCAACTGCAAATCCCTCTGTCTCCCCAAATAAGTGCCCACCTTGTAACCACATGCACGACGCATCCTTGTCTATGCTCTGTTGGTTTAGATTGCTGTAGTATTTTCCATGGAGGGTCTTCTCTCACCAGGTCCTTTCTTTCTCCTGCGTGGATACTTGGTGATTTGTATGAGGGTCAGAGGCATTGTATGGATACGGAACTTGTCAACAAGTACTACAGCTTTATGAAGAAGGCTGTTTTCTTGCTTTTTATGGAAGTATCTCCTTAGGTTCTTTATCTGATTCAGGAGCATGACTTGAAGATCCAGTACTCCTCGGCCTCCCAATTTTCGTGGAAGAGTGACCCTTTCCATGCATGAATTTGGTTGATGTAATCTATGGGTGGTGAGCAAAGTTCTCGTTTTTCTTTGTATGCTGTCTATTTCTGTAGCAGACCATTTCAGAATTCCGAATGAATAAACAAGAGTCGGAATAGCATACGTGTTTATTGCATTAATTTTCTTCTTTGCATTTAGGTAGCTGCGCAAAATCTGATGCAACCTCGATGTATATTTGTCACTGAGTTCCTGCTTGATTTTCTTGTGCTCTAGAGTTACATTCTGAGCAAATCCAAGGTACTTGTATGTCTCTGGTTGTGTCATTCCGTCAATGGTGATAATAATATATATATAAAATATATAATTATATATACACTGACTGACAGAGCAAATGCAACACCAAGGACGAGTGGTTCGAAAGGGATGAAAGTTGGGGAAGAATAATTGATGTTTATTTCAAACCGATATGCAGGTTACACAATGCGCACGACATCGAGTCAGTAGGATGTAGGACCACCGCGAGCGGCGATGCACGCAGAAACACGTCGAGGTACAGAGTCAATAAGAGTGCGGATGGTGTCCTGAGGGATGGTTCTCCATTCTCTGTCAACCATTTGCCACAGTTGGTCGTCCGTACGAGGCTGGGGCAGAGTTTGCAAATGGCGTCCAATGAGATCCCACACGTGTTCGATTGGTGAGAGATCCGGAGAGTACGCTGGCCACGGAAGCATCTGTACACCTCGTAGAGCCTGTTGGGAGATGCGAGCAGTGTGTGGGTGGGCATTATCCTGCTGAAACAGAGCATTGGGCAGCCCCTGAAGGTACAGGAGTGCCACCGGCCGCAGCACATGCTGCACGTAGCGGTGGGCATTTAACGTGCCTTGAATACGCACTAGAGGTGACGTGGAATCATACGCAATAGCGCTCCAAACCATGATGCCGCGTTGTCTAACAGTAGGGTGCTCCACAGTTATTGCCGGATTTGACCTTTCTCCACGCCGACGCCACACTTGTCTGCGGGGACTATCACTGACAGAACAGAAGCGTGACTCATCGGAGAACACGACGTTCCGCCATTCCCTCATCCAAGTCGTCCTAGCCCGGCACCATGCCAGGCGTGCACGTCTATGCTGTGGAGTCAATGGTAGTCTTCTGAGCGGACGCCGGGAGTGCAGGCCTCCTTCAACCAATCGACGGGAAATTGTTCTGGTCGATATTGGAACAGCCAGGGTGTCTTGCACATGCTGAAGAATGGCGGTTGACGTGGCGTGCGGGGCTGCCACTGCTTGGCGGCGGATGCGCTGATCCTCGCGTGCTGACGTCACTCGGGCTGCGCCTGGACCCCTCGCACGTGCCACATGTCCCTGCGCCAACCATCTTCGCCACAGGCGCTGCACTGTGGACACATCCCTATGGGTATCGGCTGCGATTTGACGAAGCGACCAACCTGCCCTTCTCAGCCCGATCACCATACCCCTCGTAAAGTCGTCTGTCTGCTGGAAATGCCTCCGTTGACGGCGGCCTGGCATTCTTAGCTATACACGTGTCCTGTGGCACACGACAACACGTTCTACAATGACTGTCGGCTGAGAAATCACGGTACGAAGTGGGCCATTCGCCAACGCCGTGTCCCATTTATTGTTCGCTACGTGCGCAGCACAGCGGCACATTTCACATCATGAGCATACCTCAGTGACGTCAGTCTACCCTGCAATTGGCATAAAGTTCTGACCACTCCTTCTTGGTGTTGCATTTGCTCTGTCAGTCAGTGTATTATATATAAATATAAATATATTATTATTATTATTATTATTATTATTATTATTATTATTATTATTATTATTATTATTATTATTATTATTATTATTATTATTATTATTATTATTATTATTATTATTATTATTATTATTATTATTATTATTATTATTTGATAAGGTGTACTGAAATGTTACATGAAAACCTATCTCGATGAAGAACTGAAATATGAACCAATTTTTGAACAGAAATTCACTGCTGTATTTGGGTCTATCTGACCATATGTATAATGACATTTGCATTCAATGTTAAGGGTTTATTTTTTGTTTGACCACGGTATAATAAATTTTAGGCTTTTGCCAAGTGTCATTTGCCATAGTATTAGCATTCCTAGAATTCCTCCGCTCTTGAATGCCTGTAAGCTAGATTTAAGGTTTGTTTAGCTGTGAACGTTCCACTGCATCGAGAAGCCGGAGTTTGTGATTACGGAGCAGAGTGAGGTACGTCCGACCTCACATGGTCTAAAGGGGTGTTGCTTACCCATCAGTCAGATTTCTCTGCTTTCTGAATGAGGTGGCGTCGAACCCCTGACAAATAAGTTTCCTGTGTTGGATTTTTACATAACAAGGAACAAAATCCATTGAAGACAGACAGAAACAAAGTAAAAAATAATGGTCTGGCCTACACTGTAGTGATGAAACTTCTGTCTAGGGAATTATTTTATGAAAGGTTTTCATGTTTATGCAGATAATTATTTTATATCAATCCCCCTAGCAAAACATTTATATTCAGTGAAAAAGCTATTGAAATTACTGTAGTTTGTAATAAATATTTCAGGCAGGGGCCAATTTTACTATTCTTATTTGTTGTATTTAGAAAAATGTAATGGAAAGAAAATGACTAGGCTCCAGTTCTACTCCAGTATAATTGAATCTCTGAGTGCTGAATGGTTTGAGAACAGGCAAAGCAATTACTATGAATATTCCTGTGTGTGGCATAAAATTATTGTCAGGTAAATTAGAAAGATTGTACATTGTATGCAGCTCTCCAAATCAGAGAAAGAAGTCACAAACTGTATGTGTCAAGTGTGATAGAGGCCTGCTTACAAAATATGCACTTCATAACTGCCCTAAATAAACAAAATATATTTAAAGTCATTTTTTTAACAAAATGCTCAGAATTTTTAAAAAGTTGCATTAGGCTTAAATATTTTTATTGTCTGTATAGTTCCTATTAGTGTTAGTTATTTGTTAGTGTACATATACAACCGTACTCCCAAGTGCTTCAACAGTAGTCTAAAACTTATTTTTCTCATTCATAGTAATTATTTTATAGAATTCTGTTCAAAGTAAATTCTCTATCGTTACGCATATGCCGGTCCCCATGGGCCTATCTCTCATCCAGAGGCCACAGGTCCGATTCTCAGCCAGGTCAGGGATTTTTACTTTTACCTGAGAGTTAGTTCGAGGTCCACTCAGCTTAAGTGATTGCAATTGTGTAGCTATCTGACTGTGAGATGTTGACCTTGGCAAGAAAACCAAGAATAAGGATCGAGAGGATTTGTTGCAATGACCATGTGTCACATTGTAAATTGCAGGCCTTTCGGCCTGAACAGTGGTTACTTGGTAGGCCAAGGCACATCAGGGCTGTAGCGCCGTAGGTTTTTTTAATTACGTGTTTTCTCTTGTATTCCACATGGTTTTTTTCAAATAGATACTGAAACAGAAAATGTTCTTTCCTGAAAATAAAAATGACAATCTCAACTATTCAGTTTTGTTTTTTGATAAACCAGAATATCTGCACTTAGAAAATTACTTGTCGGTATTTACTATACATCGATACATATATGCGAACTTTTTCGGGGAGTAAAATTATCTTGTTTTTACTAGTGACATATGTTTGAATTTTTAAATTTATTGTTATTATTTCTCTCATTCAAAGTATTATTTTATAGAATTATATTCATTTATACTTTTGTATTGTAAACAATTTTTCAAAGCAGATATTGAGCCAGAAAAGGTAAAAATGTTTTTCTCTTCCTGAAAATGAACATTATCTACAACTATAATATCAACAATAAAACATTTTTAATTCTTTACATCACTCAAAATCAGTTGTCTGTTCTATGTAGTTGATATGTTGAAAAATTCTTGCCGGTATTTACCATATACCGATAGATATACACAAATTTTAAAGTACATGTATTTCCACTAAAAATGGCCTGGCACTTTACAGTAGTAGAGTGGAGGCAGAGCACTGGCTTCTTCCACCTGATTGTGAATGGCCAACCTGAGATACTTCTGGCTCCAAGAGGGTTAAAATGGATAACTTGTCCTGACTCTTCTTACACACTATGGAACTCTTATCTATAGAAATAAAATAAGACATTCATCAGTATATTGCTCAGAATGAAAAACAAATGGTATTTCTGTATCGGTCATATCCACAGTAAGAAGGAAACACAATTTTTAATTTTATGTCATGTCTGTTGGTACACACGCACATCACAAGAAAATGGCTGAATAGAATTTAATGAAAATCGGTATGTAAATTTGGGGAATAAGGCACTATAGTCTAGGCTACAAATAATTTTATTCATGCTAGATGAAATTATAGTTTTGAGGAAGGCCTAAAATTTAATTCTCAAATATTTATGTTATTAGTGATCCTATTGATAAATACTACATATCAGAAGTACAGAGAATACAATTTCTGATCATTTATCCCCATTGTGAAGATGACTATCAAAACGAGAAATAAATTGTTAATGAACAATTTTTTGAAGAATAAGACAAGAGGGAGTCTTGAAAGGAGGAGGATGGTCTCCCTTTACATTGGATGGCCTAATATCACAGAGTCAAAGGAAAACTAAATGTTTAGGCCTACAATGTCAAAAGCTCATAAAATTGATCAACAATAACATTACAGTACATAGACTATTGTTTGTTGTGATGTGCTTTGTCTCTTCTGCAGCCACCCATCCCCAATAGATGACTTTACTGTAGCCTGATGCATGCCACTGCCCTGAATATAGTTAGTCCTATTTCAACAATATGCTCAGAATTTTTAAAAAGTTGCATTAGGCTTAAATATTTTTATTGTCTGTACCTACCTGAGCAAAACAGCCTGTCTGAATATAGGTGGGAAGTAGCTGGGGAGTTAGATAACATTTCTAGCCATTCTGCTCATTCATACATGTTCTGATAACTACTGGTACATGGCACACTAGTCTATCATAACATTCTTTGAGTATCAACCTGATACTAGGCTTCGTACAGGGTACAAACGGGATCCAACTTCTTTCATCAAGTACGAAACATAGTATGGGACAAGAGAGTTCCTCAGAGGGCTAAACAGACTCTGTTTAAGAATTATCTCCTGCCCATCATGACTTATAATCTGGAGAGTTGCATCATACATAAAAGAGAAGCAAGTCAACTGCAAGCTGTGGAAATGAAGTTCCTTAGATCAGCTGTGCAAAAAACAAGGAAGGACAGAATTAGGAATGATCAGATACAAAGAGACCTGCAGGTCAACCTAACCATGGTAAAAGGCTGAGTGTTGCAAGGCTGAACTGGCTATGACACATTAAGTGGATGCAGGAGAATTGAACAGCAAGCAAGTATCTTGAAAAGATCATTCTGGGTTGATGACCAAATGGACGCCCTAGGAAAAGGTGGTTAGATCAGATAAGAGAAGACCTAGAGAAGAGAGGAGAAACATGGGATGCCCTAGGAGAAAAGAAGCATACCAAGACTGTAATAAATGGAGGCACATTGTTCTTAAATATCCTACCTGGCTCACTGGAAGGAATTCATGATGATGATGATGATATAGGCTTTCTTTTATATCAGAAGGAAGAGATTAAATCAAGATCAGCATTAATACAAAAAGATTTGAAACTGCAAAGGCCACAGAGAGCACAATTTAGTACATCATGACAAACTGCTGACAGGGAGAGGAATGCCCACTTATGTGCCTCAGAATCTAGAGCACAATATGAGAGGTGGACAAAAATGTAATCATGCACAGACTAAGTGATTATCCCATTGGCGACAGGTACTACAGCTCCTTTCATATATAAAAAATTATTAGGCTTGTTTGTTCTATTATCATTATTAATTTGTGTACTTGCCACTTTTCTCATCTGCTCCTGAAGATTAGCATAATGCAAGGCCAGAGCACAGTAGACTGAGAATGTCTTAAAGATGTTCTCATCAGCATTGGTAAAGCATGGGCCATTCTTCTTGTTCACCAACTGCACCACACCTTAAACAATAAGTATTCACAATTGCCTTGAAAACTTCACAACTTTATCTCAAACGTATGCATTATGGCTTAAAAGTAAGGCTCTCTGTGTTTGTGAGGGCTAGGGAATCTTTCATTTTCACACCCTTCATATCCCTTCCCTTTCTCATTCCAAAATTATTCTCATTCATTGACGGCTCAGAATTTCCTCTGATTAATGTAAGGGAGGATGGTTATGTGGTGGTACTTCCTCTTAAAACATTAATCACCATCATTGTCTCTAAAGTACAAACACTCCCACTCCCACACATTTGTTTATTGTCATTCCTCCAAAGAATATGAGATATGAGACTGGTGTATAACACTGTTCAACAATGAAAATGTGAACAACCAAAGTAACCAATTCCTACCAGCTATGGTGCTAACAACTAATATGAACAAAAAATAAAAGATTAGCTCTAATTTTCACTACACAGTCTGATAACAATAATTCAGGTAATATATGACAAATAAGTAAACTGTTCAGCTGACCTCAGTAGCACAGTTGCTCAAACATTGTCCTTTTGTTCCATTTAAGGGTGGTATTTAAATCAAATGCAACAACTTGGTGTTGTTAACTTCCGGTAAGTACAGTACGTTAAAGAGCTTCTCAAGAACAAAAATCTAGCAACCTTGTTCCAGTTATGTTAGAATGGATATTAAACAAATTCAATTTATTATTTGTTTATTGTTGTTGTTGTTGTTGTTGTTGTTGTTGTTGTTGTTGTTAGGGGGTGTGATGACCGAATGACACTGTCACTGACTTCTCATCAAGTTGGATGCACTTTAAATCCTGGCCAATGCATATGGAATATTTAAAATGAGAAGTTAAGTCCTTGTTGTTTTATATAAAACTGAAGGTCCCATGACTATGATCATGATATCAACAGTCACATAAAACTACACATTGCTCCATTCCACTCAAGTCTCCTATTATGTTGAATATGGTAGATATGTTTACAAGTTCCAGGACTTAATGAATTCAAGATATTATATGCATTATGTTCAGATACACACTTTTGACACTAAACATGGGGAACCACTATGCAACATCCAAACAGTAACTTGTCTTGATTTCTTCATTAGTTCATTCAATACATCTTCTGAAGTTGGAGTGTAATTCCGATTTATGTTCAGGAGTGCCAATCCATTTAACCTTGTATTTCTAGTGGAATTATGCAAATATGTTTTTAGATGGTATAATATTGAAAAAGATTGTTCGGTGGTGGCGGCGGCAGTGGTGGTGATTATTGTTTTAAGAGGAAGTAAAACTCGGCAACCATCCTCTATTAAGACTGATCAGAAGGGAAGAAGAAAGAGGTCCAATCCTTTGAAGAATGAGTGTATCAGAAAAGGAAAGGAAAGAGCCACAAAGGGCATGAAAATGAAAGACTCCCTGGGCCTCACAAACCTAATAACGTCAGGGTCATGAAAGAACAAGTGTTGACCAATGGAGGTCAGGTAAGAAAAATGAAAGTGAGAAGCCTGGCACAAGTAAGTGGAACCAATGTCAGACTCAGCTAGGGGACCTGTGGTTGCCAACCCATGCTCCATATTTGAGAACCTCTGGCCTCCTATCACTCACCCCTTACAACAGGAAGGGGATACCATGGATGTATTCTACTGCCCTCATACACAGAGGGTTCGTTTGTGCATGTTGACATAAGTAGCAAGGAAAAATATTTGGGAAACTGTTGCAGTTACATATAGCTAATGCATCTACAGAAGCTTTTGCTTTGGTCTACTTTATGATAATGAAATACTTGCCAGTTGTGTAAAATTTCGACAATTTTTGCAACAGTCAATTCTGAACTTTTTGCAAAAGAAATGCATATTAGAATTTTGCAACCACTTAGATACATAAATCACTGCCGAATGACAGAAAAAAGGTTTGTATAAATAATACAGAGTTTGCCATATAAAACCTGACTGCTCACATGTGACTGAGCTAAAGCTGGCCAGCTGAGAGGCTTCCTCCACACCTGTAGCCCACCTGGCCATAGCTGGCCTGTTTCTGCCTTCCCTTCTTAAATCTGAGAATCTGCATTACTGTATGAGAAGCTAAACTGAACTCTTACCTCATAGCAAATGCTGGAAATGTCACCCTTTCATATCTAAACAAAGACTGTAACGGGTAAACATATTTCAATGGACACAATTTAGCTCGTCCACTGTAATGTTGTAGAGTTGTTTGGTACACTTTTTCCTTCAGGGTATTCCATAAATAAAATCACAGACCATTAGATCTGGAGAGTGGGAGGGCCTTAAACCAGCATTGATCACTTTATCTTGAAACACTTCTGTAATTGTATCCATGGATTCCTGCACTGTATTGAGCAGTTGTGGAATCTTGTTAAAAGCAATAATATGACTTATCATCTTCCGTTAGCTGACTGCAAACTGGGGCTGAGAATAGCATTCTGATATTGCACTCCATTTGCTGTATCCTCACAAAAGAAATCAGACTGATTATGAGTGTTGCACTAATCGCATTCCAAACTCCGATTTTCCTATCATAAAGATGAATTTTCTGTATAATATGTGGATTCTCGGAATACCAATAGTGTGTGTTGTGAATGTTAATATGCACAGTTAGGTGGAACCATGCCTTGTCTGTAAAGTGGTGGTGGTGGTGGTGGTGGTGGTGGTGGTAGTGGTAATGATTTTTGTTTTAAGAGGAAATAAAAATAGGTAATTATCCTAACAAATTAAATACATACATACATACATACATACATACATACATACATACATACATACATACATACATCATTATAGACCATTTTGCCTTGCAGCGAGTCTGCATGACTGTGAATTTACTAAACGTCACCACAATCCTCTATTTGCAACTAGTGCTGTGGCCTCATTTAGTTCTTTACCTCTTATCTTTAAATTGTTAGAAACTGAGTCTAACCATCATCGTCTTGGTCTCCCTCTACTTCTCTTACCCTCCATAACAGGGTCCATTATTCTCCTTAAGTAATCTGTCCTCCTTGATTCACCTCACATGACCTCACCACCGAAGCCGGTTTATGCGTACACCTTCATCCATCGAGTTCATTCCTAACTTAGCCTTTATCTCCTCATTCTGAGTACCCTCATGTCATTGTTCCCACCTGTTTATACCAGCAATCATTCTCGCTATTTTCATGTCTGTTACTTCTAACTTAAGAATAAGATATCCTGAGTCTGCCCAGTTTTCACTCCCGCAAAGCAAAGTTGGTCTGAAAACAGGCCAATGTAAAGATAGTTTCGTCCAGGAGCTGACTTCCTTCTTACAGAATACTGTTGATCGCAAATGTGAGCTCACTGCATTAGCTTTACTACTCCTTGATTCAATCTTGCTTACTATATTACCATCCTGGGAGAACACACATCCTAAATACTTGAAATTATCTACCTGTTCCAGTTTTGTGTCGCCAATCTGACATTCAATTGCACCTGTTTTCATGT
Source organism: Anabrus simplex (assembly GCF_040414725.1). Taxonomy (NCBI): domain Eukaryota; kingdom Metazoa; phylum Arthropoda; class Insecta; order Orthoptera; family Tettigoniidae; genus Anabrus; species Anabrus simplex. The sequence goes on from NC_090265.1 coordinate 1,546,615,022, forward strand.
TCCAAGATATTAGACTGCAGGCTTTCGGCACAATCTGCCATTAAGACCAAGTCATCAGCATAGGCCAGACTGCTTACTACATTTCCACCTAACTGAATCCCTCCCTGCTACTTTATACCTTTCAGCAGATGATAAATGTAAAATACGAACAAGAAAGGTGAAAGATTACAGCCTTGTCTAACCCCCTGTAAGTACTCTGAACCAAGAACTCATTCTACCATCAATACTGACTGCAGCCTAATTGTCAATATAAATGCCTGTGATTGATTGTAATAATCTACTCTTAATTCCATAGTCCCCCAGTATGGTGAACATCTTTTCCCTCGGTACCCTGTCATATGCTTTCTCTAGATCTACAAAACATAAACACAACTGTCTATTCCTCTCGTAGCGTTTTTCACTTACCTGGCGCATACTGAAAATCTGATCCTGACAGTCCCTCTGTGGTCTGAAACCACACTGGTTTTCATCCAACTTCCTCTCAACCACTAATCCCACCCTCCCTTCCAAGATTTCAGTGAATACTTTTCCTGGTATACTAATCAATGAGATACCTCAATAATTGTTGCAATCATTCTTGTTTCCTTGCTTATAGATAGGTGCAATTACAGCTTTTGTCCAATCTGAAGGTAGCTTACCAACACTCTGTGCTAATCTCACTACTCTATGAAGCCATTTCATCCCTGTCTTCTCACTATACTTCACCATTTCAGGTCTAATTTCATCAATTCCTGCTGCTTTATGACAATGGAGTTTATTTACCATCCTTTCCACTTCCTCAAGCATAATTTCACCAACTTCATTTTCCTCCTCCCGATGAGCTCTGTTCTTCATGACACCACCATGAAGACTTCCTTTTACAATGAGAAGATTTTAAAAATATTCCCTCCACCTGCCCAATGATTCCCTGGGACCTATGAGTTACCTGAATCACCCAAAAGACTGTTCATTTCCTTTTCCCCTCCCTTCCTAAGATTCTTTATTACTGTGCAGAAAGTTTTACCTGCTGCTTGACCTAGCCTTTCCAGGTTATTACCAAAATCTTCCCACGACTTCTTTTTGGATTCAACAATTATTTGTTTTGCTCTGTTTCTTTGATCAACGTACAATTCCCTGTCTGCATCACCCCTTGTTTGGAGCCATTTCTGATAAGACTTCTTTTTACATTTGCAAGCTGCTCTCACTTCATTGTCCAACCAAGATGTTTGCTTTTTCCCATATTTACACACAGTTGTTCCTAGGCATTCCCTTGCCATTTCCACTACAGCAACCCTGTACACCACCTATTATTTTTCTATATCCTGAAGCTGCTAACTGTAAACTGTTCGGAACTTCTCACTAATCATATCCATGTATTTCTGTCTAACATCCTCGTCCTGGAGATTTTCTACCCTTATTTGTTTACAGACAGATTTCATTTTCTCTATTCTAGGCTTAGGGATACTTAGTTCACTACAGATCAAATAGTGGTCTCTATAACTTAAAAATCCCTGAAAATCCCATTCATTCCTAACAGACTTCCTGAATTTGAATATGGTTAAAATATAGTCTATTATGTACCTGGTACCCCTAACCTTCCATGTGTAGCAGTGAATAGCCTTATGTTTGATGAATGTATTCGTAACTGTTAAACCCATACTAGTTGGTTTTCGGAACCCGAGGTAATGATTAATAGGGACAGGCGGGGGCATTCGTATTGCGACGTTAGAGGTGAAATTCTTGGATCGTCGCAAGACGGACCGAAGCGAAAGCATTTGCCAAGTATGTTTTCATTAATCAAGAACGAAAGTTAGAGGTTCGAAGGCGATCAGATACCGCCCTAGTTCTAACCATAAACGATGCCAGCTAGCGATCCGCCGAAGTTCCTCCGATGACTCGGTGGGCAGCTCCCGGGAAACCAAAGCTTTTGGGTTCCGGGAGAAGTATGGTTGCAAAGCTGAAACTTAAAGGAATTGACGGAAGGGCACCACCAGGAGTGGAACCTGTGGCTTAATTTGACTCAACACCGGAAACCTCACCAGGCCCGGACACCGGAAGGATTGACAGATTGAGAGCTCTTTCTTGATTCGGTGGGTGGTGGTGCATGGCCGTTCTTAGTTGGTGGAGCGATTTGTCTGGTTAATTCCGATAACGAACGAGACTCTAGCCTGCTAAATAGTCACATCCGGTATCCGTTCGTGCTACCGGCGACAACACATCTTCTTAGAGGGACAGGCGGCTTCTAGCTGCACGAGATTCAGCAATAACAGGTCTGTGATGCTCTTAGATGTTCTGGGCCGCACGCGCGCTACACTGAAGGAATCAGTGTGTCCTCCTAGTCCGAAAGAACCGGGAAACCCGTTGAACCTCCTTCGTGCTAGGGATTGGGGCTTGCAATTGTTCCCCATGAACGAGGAATTCCCAGTAAGCGAGAGTCATAAGCTCATGTTGATTACGTCCCTGCCCTTTGTACACACCGCCCGTCGCTACTACCGATTGAATGATTTAGTGGGGTCTTCGGACCGGTGCATGGGATCTGCTTTGCGCAGTTTCCGATGTGTCTGGAAAGATGACCAAACTTGATTATTTAGAGGAAGTAAAAGTCGTAACAAGGTTTCTGTAGGTGAACCTGCGGAAGGATCATTACCGAAATTGTTTTAACAAAAAACATTTCAAGAAGGAGTAGCACAGAAGTCCAGCAAACACTTCCCATTCCTATTAGCTTCCATATCTTCCCCACATTTACCAATCACCCTTTTGTATCCTTCAGTTCTATTTCCAACTTTTGCATTGTAATTGTGATGCAAGTGTGATAAACTGATGTAACTTGAAAACAATATTCCCTCACCCATGGGTAAATAATGCAAGTATTGAGGTTGAATTATTATTATTATTATTATTATTATTATTATTATTATTATTATTATTATTATTATTATTATTATTATTATTATTATTATTATTATTATTATTATTATTATTATTATTATTATTATTATTATCACTTGTAATGTATGGCTATGAAGTGTTTACAGCCATTTAGTATTAGTATTGTTATTATTATTATTTACATAGTCATATGATGACATTGTTTGTGAGGTTATGTTATGGAACATGTACTGTATATAGATATTTATATGAGTTAAATTAATGTAAGAACCTGTATATAATTTATATTACCTGTGCATATGATTTGTATTCCACTAGAGTATTGTGAAACACATTCTAACATCCAAGATGGCCCTAGGACAGGTGAGAATTATGGAGAATATTCTGTATATTATATCTACCGTATGTATTAAGCACTCTAGCATTTACAAGAAAGTGTATCTTTATAGAAGCCTGGCCAGGAACCTATATAAGGAGGTGGTCTTGATGGTACCGTTGGAGTTAATGTTTAGTTGGAGTTATGATTTAACAGGAATTGTACTTGTGACCTCATGTTGTGGATGCCATGCTTGTAAGCAGTCATCCGTTTCAAGGTTGTAATCTCCGTGTGCTAGTGATAGGAAGTTGTAAAATGGTGGTTTGTTGATGTTTTCTGAGTGAAGTGTTTTGTTTGCGATGGCAGTGATTAAGGTTATGTGTATTTAATTTGTAAATTTAATTTGTAAATAAATATGAATAAGTAAGTGTACCAACTGACAGCATTTCATGTGCATCTTTATGGATACATCAATTGCCCATTAGCACTATCCTGTCCTTGCTGTTGACCCTGACTACGATGTCACTCAATGCTTCATAAAACTTGTCAACTTTATTCTCACCTGCACCCTCACATGGTGAATACAATGAGACAATTCTCGTCCTAATTCTTCCAGCTGCCAAATCTACCCACATCATTCGCTCATTTACATGCCTAACAGAAACGATGTTGCATGCAATAGTATTCCTGATGAACAGTCCTACCTCATTACTCTGCTGTTCCCTTTTTAACACCCATCAAGTACACTTTATAATCTCCTATCTCTTCCTTTACCCGAATATCACTTAATCCTAGCATATCCAGATGCATCCTCTTTGCTGACGTCAAATGGGAGTGGGACTATGTTACACGTTACTCCCATAGGTCTGAGGCTTGCTTAACATGTTCTGAGCTTGGTAAATTCATGAATCAATCAATCAATACTGATCTGCATTTAGGGCAGTCGCCCAGGTGGCAGATTCCCTATCTCTTGCTTTCCTAGCCTTTTCCGAAATGATTTCAAAGAAATTGGAAATTTATTGAACATCTCCCTTGGTAAGTTATTCCAATCCCTAACTCCCCTTCCAATAAATGAATATTTGCCCCAGTTTGTCCTCTTGAATTCCAACTTTATCTTCATATTGTGATCTTTCCTACTTTTATAGACGCCATTCAAACTTATTCGTCTACTAATGTCATTCCACGCCATCTCTCCGCTGACAGCTCGGAACATACCACTTATAATACCAATATAAATGGTCCGTTATTGGATATTATAAATTTTCCAGCTAGCTCATTCTTGGTTGCCAGCGTTTCGCCCTCGTGTGCTAGGGTGGGCTCATCAGTTGGTACCTAGCACACCTACCAATACGCTGGCCAGTGCATACCGTGGAGGCCACTGCGTAGGCTAACTGGAGCCACCGGCACTGCCAATGCACTAAGAGACTTTGTCTCATCACTAAAAATTTTTGATGCCTGCTTGGCCATCAGATGATATAGATGTTGATTCCCATAGGGAATCTGAAATATTTGTCCTGAATGAGCAAATTTATAATACCAATATAAATGGTCCGTTATTGGATATTATAAATTTTCCAGCTAGCTCATTCTTGGTTGCCAGCGTTTCGCCCTCGTGTGCTAGGGTGGGCTCATCAGTTGGTACCTAGCACACCTACCGATACGCTGGCCAGTGCATACCGTGGAGGCCACTGCGTAGGCTAACTGGAGCCACCGGCACTGCCAATGCACTAAGAGACTTTGTCTCATCACTAAAAATTTTTGATGCCTGCTTGGCCATCAGATGATATAGATGTTGATTCCCATAGGGAATCTGAAATATTTGTCCTGAATGAGCAAATTTATAATACCAATATAAATGGTCCGTTATAGGATATTATAAATTTTCCAGCTAGCTCATTCTTGGTTGCCAGCGTTTCGCCCTCGTGTGCTAGGGTGGGCTCATCAGTTGGTACCTAGCACACCTACCAATACGCTGGCCAGTGCATACCGTGGTAGGTGTGCTAGGTACCAACTGATGAGCCCACCCTAGCACACGAGGGCGAAACGCTGGCAACCAAGAATGAGCTAGCTGGAAAATTTATAATATCCAATAACGGACCATTTATATTGGTATTATAAATTTGCTCATTCAGGACAAATATTTCAGATTCCCTATGGGAATCAACATCTATATCATCTGATGGCCAAGCAGGCATCAAAAAAAATTTTTAGTGATGAGACAAAGTCTCTTAGTGCATTGGCAGTGCCGGTGGCTCCAGTTAGCCTACGCAGTGGCCTCCACGGTATGCACTGGCCAGCGTATTGGTAGGTGTGCTAGGTACCAACTGATGAGCCCACCCTAGCACACGAGGGCGAAACGCTGGCAACCAAGAATGAGCTAGCTGGAAAATTTATAATATCCAATAACGAACCATTTATATTGGTATTATAAATTTGCTCATTCAGGACAAATATTTCAGATTCCCTATGGGAATCAACATCTATATCATCTGATGGCCAAGCAGGCATCAAAATTTTTTAGTGATGAGACAAAGTCTCTTAGTGCATTGGCAGTGCCGGTGGCTCCAGTTAGCCTACGCAGTGGCCTCCACGGTATGCACTGGCCAGCGTATCGGTAGGTGTGCTAGGTACCAACTGATGAGCCCACCCTAGCACACGAGGGCGAAACGCTGGCAACCAAGAATGAGCTAGCTGGAAAATTTATAATATCCAATAACGGACCATTTATATTGGTATTATAAATTTGCTCATTCAGGACAAATATTTCAGATTCCCTATGGGAATCAACATCTATATCACATACCACTTAGTCGAGCAGCTCTTCTTCTTTCTCTCAATTCTTCCCAACCCAAACATTGCAACATTTTTGTAACGCTACTCTTTTGTCGGAAATCACCCAGAACAAATCGAGCTGCTTTTCTTTGGATTTTTTCCAGTTTTTGAATCAGGTAATCCTGGTGAGGGTCCCATACACTGGAACCATACTCTAGTTGGGGTCTTACCAGAGACTTATATGCACTCTCCTTTACATCCTTACTACAACCCCTAAACACCCTCATAACCATGTGCAGAGATCGGTACCCTTTATATACAATCCCATTTATGTGATTACCCCAGTGAAGATCTTTCCTTATATTAACACCTAGATACTTACAATAATCCCCAAAAGGAACTTTCACCCCATCAACGCAGTAATTAAAACTGAGAGGACTTTTCCTATTTGTGAAACTCACAACCCGACTTTTAGCCCCGTTTATCAACATACCATTGCCTGCTGTCCATCTCACAATATTTTCGAGGTCACGTTGCAGTTGCTCACAATCTTGTAACTTATTTATCACTCTATAGAGAATAACATCATCCGCAAAAAGCCTTACATCCGATTCCACTCCTTTACTCATATCATTTATATATATAAGAAAACATAAAGGTCCGATAACACTGCCCTGAGGAACTCCCCTCTCAACTATTACAGGGTCAGACAAAGCTTCACCTACTCTAACTCTCTGAGATCTATTTTCTAGAAATATAGCAACCCATTCAGTCACTCTTTTGTCTAGTCCAATTGCACTCATTTTTGCCAGTAGTCTCCCATGATCCACCCTATCAAATGCTTTGGACATGTCAATCGCGATACAGTCCATTTGACCTACAGAATCCATGATATCTGCTATATCTTGCTGGAATCCTACAAGTTGAGCTTCAGTGGAATAACCTTTCCTAAAACCGAATTGCCTTCTATCGAACCAGTTATTAATTTCACAAACATGTCTAATATAATCAGAAAGAATGCCTTCCCAAAGCTTACATACAATGCATGTCAAACTTACTGGCCTGTAATTTTCAGCTTTATGTCTATCACCCTTTCCTTTATACACAGGGGCTACTATAGCAACTCTCCATTCATCTGGTATAGCTCCTTCGGCCAAACAATAATCAAATAAGTACTTCAGATATGGTACTATATCCCAACCCATTGTCTTTAGTATATCCCCAGAAATCTGATCAATTCCAGCCGCTTTTCTAGTTTTCAACTTTTGTAACTTATTGTAAATGTCATTGTTATCATATGTAAATTTTATTACTTCTTTGGCCTTAGTCTCTTCCTCTATCTCAACATTATCCTTGTAACCAACAATCTTTACATACTGCTGACTGAATGCTTCTGCCTTTTGAAGATCCTCACATACACACTCCCCTTGTTCATTAATTATTCCTGGAATGTCCTTCTTGGAACCTGTTTCTGCCGTAAAATACCTATACATACCCTTCCATTTTTCACTAAAATTTGTATGACTGCCAATTATGCTTACCATCATGTTATCCTTAGCTGCCTTCTTTGCTAGATTTGCTGGGATGCTATCCCACTTACACATAGTCCAAGTGAGGATCTCTCCTCTAACAGGTTAGGGACTACCTGTGGATTGTATAGTCCTAGCTGCCTGAGCACAATGAGGGCCATGACTCAGAATATGTCCAAGATGCCCACTCCCATTCCATAGCAACTGGTAATCTGACTCTCAGGACCGTTTACTAGGCCACTCAGCCGTTGCCCATGGTTTATGAACTAGGACGTGACTACAGAAATCCACACCGTGAACCACCCAAATTAAATAGAAAAAAATTTTAAGTAAAATTATTCAATGAAGGAATTTGTCAATGAATTTTTAAAACAAAAATTACTAAACCAAAAAAGTCACAAACGCATCAAAATGGAACGCGAGTTCCCTAAGTAACAGAACACTTGAAATTTATAAACCCCTGATTAATCCACTCTCACACATAAAATGAATGACAAGATCAACAATGTTCAAGTCATCGACTACTATGAGTTTGAGTGTCTCCTGTGGACTGAGGTTTTGTCTTAGGCTAGACAGATTGGTGTACCTAGTGAAGATGTAGGCCACGGTGAAGGCAGCACCACAAGAATACACTGGGGATCTTCCCTCTTTAGGAGATAAGAGTGCATAAATCTTCCATGACCTATCCGCAGCCTATACAAAACTATTAGTCTCTCTCCATGAAGGCCGGAAAGTAGATCACCACACGGTAGCTGTCTTCTTGTTGGAAGTGCATATAACTAGCCATTCTGATTCCAAAGACACAAGATGTTTTGATGTACCTGAGAACAAATATCCCTAGCTGACACATTCACAGGTCTGGGTGGTATAAGCACTGCTTCAATTGCAGCTTCATCTGCAAGTTCATTTCCTGCAATCCTCATAGCTTGGGAGCCATGTAAAAGCATTTCAGGTTCCAGCACCACACAACCTGGCCAGAAGGTCGTGAATCTGCTGTACTAGTGGGTGTTGCGGGAAACAGATGGCAATAGACTGCAGAGAACTTAATGAGTTGGTACACACAAGAAAGTGGTTTCTTTCATCACCCATTGCAAACTGCAGAGCTTATAAGATGGCAGAAAGCTCAACAGTATTTATGCTACAGACTCTAGGAAGTGATATCTTCATGCTAATATTATCGGAGATGAAACAGCATACCCACATATTCTCCGATCTTAGAACCATGTGTGAAGACATGTCGTGCAGCTGGATATTGGTGCCTGAAGTCCTGGAAATACCTCCAGTGAACAGAGGCATCCATGTTTACCTTGGATCCACGGAGTATATATAGTCACTGAGAAACTTAAGCATGTTATTTCCTTTCATGCACTCTACCTTCAACTGACAGATGGAATTGCCACGTTAGTCTCTTACCAAAATGGAGACCCAGAAATCTGTAGGTGTCTACCACTGGTAAGACACTATTTCACAAGCAGAGTTCTGGTTTGGGATGCACAAGCTGATGTCAACACAAGTGTAAAACTGAGGTTTTCACTGCTGAAAATTGAAAACTATGTTGCAGGGCCCATCTGCTGACTCAGTTAATAGCTTAGTGTAGCTGTCTCTCAGTAATTGCCATCCTTCTGGAGCTGAAATGTAGAACTAAATAATCTACATACAGTGATGGAATAACTGCAGGCCCAGCAGTGGCAACTATGCCATTGATGGTGATAGAGAACATCATGACACTCAGTACAGATCCTTATGGTTCTCCATTTTTTTAACATGATATTGAGAAAAAGCATTCCCTACTCAGACTCAAAAGAGTTGGAAGGACATGAAGTTCTCAATACTGGTAAATCTCTTTGAAATTCCCACTGTTATAGTGTGGAGATTATCCCATACCACCAGGTAATCATAATCTTTTGGCAGGTCAAAAAAATATGGCAACTAGGTGTTCCTTTCAGATCAAGACCTCCTGAATGGTGCTCTCCAGTCTGACCATATGATCGGTGATGAACCGATGACAGCGAAAACCACATTGGTAGTTAGTCAGGAGACTTCTCTCTTCCATGGCCCACACAAGTTGATGGTTCACTCTCCTTTCAAATAACCTACAGAGGCCATCATAAGGCATATTGCCTTATAACTATTTAGAAGATTTGGATCTTTACCTGGCTTGGGAATTGGAATTATAATTCCCTTGTGCCAATGAGATGGAAACATACCCTCACTCCATATTCTGTTGAATAGGGCGAGAATATCCTTGAGACATTGTTCACTCAAATGCTTAAGCATTTGATTGTGGATTTTGTCCGGTCTAGGAGACATGTCCTGCACAGCACGAGTGTACTCTGCAATTTCCACTCAATAATAGGAATCTTATAGGGATACAAAGCACTAGAGGTGAAGGAGACATGATGTGCCTCTGCTTTTGTGCTTAATAGGTGGAAATACAGGGTTGGACCTATCTGAGAAATGTGATGCGATATGATCCACAATAACTGAAGGAATTGTAACTAAATCTCCATTAATGAAGATTGTGGGGACTGAGGGCATACTCTTAACTCCAACTATATGGTGGAGTTTTGTCCACACTTACAATGATAGAGTATGTGTCATCATGGAGTAGATTTCTTACTTTCTTGAATCAAGAAATTGGCTTTAGCACGGAGGCACTTAAACACAACATGGTTAGCCATTGTAGGTTTCCGATGATTATTTATTTATTACCTGCAGAAATAACATTATAAACATAAAAATCAATAAAAATAATAATAAAAATGCTAAGGAAAGACAAAATACACAAAACAAGGACAACTAATGGTAATATGAATAGACAGACAGCAGGTTGTGGAAGATACTAGACTAGCCTGCTGTGAACATAACTGGGTGGTGCTTGTACGCTTGAATAAGACTATCAGGTTCCTTAAAATATAATTTATTAAACATTAAAATCCTTAATAGCCTTTAAAAATTTGATGTTAAGACAAACATAACTATATCAACATACAGTGACACAGTGCTCGACGGCACTCACAAAATGATTTGAAGATATTATTTATGTTGTTAATCTGAAATCATTGCCTGACTTTCAAATAAGGTGACCATTGACCATTGAGGTCTAGGACTATAAAAAATGTTACATTAAGATACTACCTTTAAAAAATAAATAATTGAAGGAGACCCATCAACTTGAGTTGGTAGACCTGCCCTCAGAACCCGAGTGATGTTCCATGCACCAAATAAATGCCATCAGGTTTAAAAGTGATATTGAAGGAATTTAAAATTTTTGAAACAAAGGTCAAATAGTAGCAAATCAGAAAACACAAGTAAGCTAAAGGACATCAAAGGGATTCTAAAAACATGACCATGCAATTACTTCCATATAATGGATATGTATACTCTGAGGTGGCAGCATATATTGTAAACCTATTTTGGAATTGAAGATTTCTTTATTTCAGTGGACTAGCCCCATTTTCCTGGAAACAGGCAAACAAAGAAAAATACAGTGACATGACTTTTACATTACGATTTATTTGGTAAAGTTGTCTCCTCCCAATAAAAATGCATCACAGCACTGAAAATCACTATTTTTTCTAAATTAAATCATCAAAGATGCAAGACTGCCCCATAAAATTTCTGCAAGAGAAACAAGTTAAATTAAGACACAATAACAAAAATAAAATTTATCTCAGCCTCATCAGGGCACACTTCCCTTTTATTATAAACATAAAAAATCAATAAAAATAATAATAAAAATGCTAAGGAAAGACAAAATACACAAAACAAGGACAACTAATGGTAATATGAATAGACGGACAGCAGGTTGTGGAAGATACTGGACTAGCCTGCTGTGAACATAACTGGGTGGTGCTTGTACGCTTGAATAAGACACATCCGCATCCGCCTTGACAGAGAATCATGATAATGATAAGAATACCCGATGCTAACTCCCATCTTACGATAAACACCCCAATTTGTATGCAGCACCCATCCAAAACAAGGGAACCAATTGACCAATCACAGGCGGAATTTTGCCAGGGAAATATTTATGTCATCTTAGACATCTTACTCACACCCTCTGGGAGACACTTGCCAGAACACCTGAACCAAGAATTCTTTCTGGCATCATTCCCATGCTCTCTGATGATCTTCTCAACACCAGAAACAAGGGTTCCTTCTGGTGTCAGCGAGACGTGAGAATGAAATAGCTAGGCCTGCCATAGGGTGTTCAACCAGACTTCATCACCATTTTACAGTGCAGAACCAAAGTTCTGTTTTCTTTATAATAATAATAATAATAATAATAATAATAATAGTAATAATAATAATAATAATAATAATAATAATAATAATAATAATATGATACCACTTACAATTTAAAAGAAATGAGAAATGCATAACGAAGTCACATGGTAATCAAAAGCAAAACAAAAATAACAAAATCAAACTTGAAACAGAAATTAGCACACAGGGAATTATTATGCACATAAAATTATAATATTATAATATTCTTAATAATTATATAATAGTTATTTATTATTATTATTATTATTATTATTATTATTATTATTATTATTATTATTATTATTATTATTATTATTATTATTATTATTATTATTATTATTATTATTATTATTATTCACTCACTTACTCCATAGGCTTCTGAGGGACGTAAAGTTCCCCTGCCGATTTCACAATCCTCTTGCATCCTTTTCGATCTTGAGCCCGCTCTTCCCAGTTTTCAGTTTGGAGGGTCCGGCATACCTTGTTGATCTCCTTCTTCCAGGTGCTTCGGGGTCTTCCTGAAGGTCTTTTCCCATTTAGAGGTCCCTTGTATAGATCTACTAGTGCTCTGTTATCCTGCATCCTCAGTACATGTCCAGCCCAGCACAGTCTGTTGGATTCTATCACACCCTTTATAGTGTGTTGTTGAGAGAGGATGTAAATCTCATAATTAGATCTTTCCTGCCAGCTTTGAAAGATAGGATCGGACCATGGACAAAATATTTTTCTATAAACTTTATTCTCAAAGACTTGCAACTGCTGCTGGTCTTTCTTGGTTATACTCCATGCCTCGGAACCATACAAAAGTACTGGCCGAATTATTTTTATTACTATTATTCTTTCCGATGAGGCCTGTTAAAGACCACGTGCCAATTTTAATTCGGTTCTTAATATTTTGTTGTTTTCTCTTCCACTCCTTTCAACATTCTTTCATCCTTTCACCATGCTGTTTTCTTTTGTCCTCGGACCACTTGGCACCAGGCTTCTTGTTCAATCTTCCTTGGAATCCTTCTATACTTACTACCCTCTTTCTAAAAACTTTTCTGTCCATAGTTTTTTCTTTTCTTATATTATTTCTCTCTAAATCTTCATTTACTTCTTGAATCCAGCTAGTTGTTGCCTTTTTGTCCCAAAGGTACTTGAAAATCCTTTTTTTAATCTGGAATCATCCATTCTGTAAATATGTCCAAAAAACTGCAATCTCCTTTTTCTTATGTTTTCTGTTATGTTTTCTATGTTCCTGTATATTTCATCATCATCATCATCATTTTAAAAACTGAAGAACAGAGAGTCCTCTCTTTATACACGCAACCTCAAAGATAATATTATATGCATTTTATAAACTGGTACATACCGGTACTTATTTATTTGAAAGGACACTGTTTTACACCCAGTTAAGTATCTACTTAACATTAACTATCTATATCTACAAAATCAAAAACTAACAAAAAACAAAAACCATAAAGCAAGTAATATTATATATGATACCACTTACAATTTAAAATAAATGAAAAGTGCATAATGAAGTTACATGGTTATCAAAAGCAAAACAAAGATAACAAAATTAAACTTAAAACAGAAATGAGTATACTGGGAAAAATTATGAGTACCAGAAAGAAAGAATTATCAACAAAATTTAAAAATGTAAAGGCAGGCTTTTAGTTTCCTATTAAATTCATTATCCAAAACTGTGAATATATCGACTTCTTTTATTACAAACCGTTGTCATTTTTATGAAAGGTAAATTTGACTGATGCAATATTTTGACCTTTGAACATGAAATAATTGGTGCTGATGTGATCTTACTTGAGGAACATACTTCGCAATTTATTTATCTGTGCATTGTTTTACACTTATTTGTGATCGGCTAATGATGACCAAAAATACTGGTCAAAACGGGTACCAATTTTAATTAAATAGGAATGTAAACTTAAATTTCTTATTTTAATAGTATTGAAAGGTTGAACCATTTTATACTTTCTTTTAACTTATTAGTGAACTCACTTCAATATGGAACAATATGAAATTCTTATCTCTTACTGGTGTCTGTGACAGACTGCTCAGCTACACCGCAGCTACCCACAATGCTCAGGGGTCACACACATCATATTTGCTAATGAGGCATCCCTTCCTGTGACTTTTGGCCACTCAGTGTATATTACAGTGTAGGTGCTCACTAATGTAACCGTATCAGTCATACATATAATTAACTGAAAATTGGTTTAGGCAGTAGAAACTTTTGTCAAGCTCCTTTGTCCATACCAAAGTCAAGTTGCATCAGATTGCACAACACCTCCAACTTGGTGGTCCAAACACAAGTCCGTCATAGCTGGAGAGATCCTCGGAAAGAGCTATGAAAATAACAAGGAAGGAAAATACATAGCAATAACTCCACCCACTAAAAATGGCCGAAACACGGTAATGCCAATGTGCAAGCTTGAGTTGTGTTGTAAGAATTCGAGATAAGGGCATTAATTAGTAAGGGAAACCTTGGCATCTCATGTTTGTATAATAGACCCCTGCCAAAATTATAATTGTTTGTAAAATTTCAACGTGTGGAAAATTACACCACTAGAAGATTATATAAGAACCAGTAGCGTACTCATGCTAGCTGAGAATGCAGACTCCGGACGGGGGATCCCTGAAGAGGCATCGTATTTGATGGTAAATATCAGATAAACCGCTGATTGATTTGTTTTTGGCACATAACCAAATTACTTAGAATTCTGAGTTACACATTTAACCGCATCGCCAGTGTTACAGAACTCGTAAAATGGCTGATATGCAAAATGTGATGGGGATCGTTCGCCATCTGTTGTTCGAGTAGGGGTAAAATTATAAAAGAACCTGCGGTGATGTAGAAGGGATGACTTGATGTGAAGTATTGGAGGCAGACAAGTGGTCCGCTGATGTCCTGGCCTTACCTTTGTTCAGGAGTGCTACTGTACATTTTGTCGATACGCTGTGTGAAAGAGTATGTTCAGGTTACAGATAAAGTTAAATTACTGAAAGTATGTGAAAATTTCACTAACAGGATGATTGTAACACTTTAAAGACAAGCGTGGGAACTGTATCAGAGTTTCTTAAACTGTGTTGGTGAATGATGTAATGTAATTGAACGTCATTAACATTAGGCTTGTTCCACTAAAGACAACCCCAGGATTATGAAGGTGCTCAAGAGCACCAGAAGTGGATTTGAACTGGTGATGGGTTAAGCACTGCCAAGGGCCTTCCCATGGCCCGAGGTGTGAATTTCTTGACATGATGATGAGTACATTAAATCTGAAATACTATCCTAGTAAATGTGGTTTTATTTTATGTAAATATGTACATCACGTAAGATAGGATAGTAAATGTGAAATGCATGTTTTTTTGTATTAGGGAGAGGCTTGTGAGTGGTCTTCATATTGTATGAAATAATGTTTATCTAGAAGGGAACGGAAATCCTGGAATACAGGATAAATTTTTGAGCCTAAAAAATATTCAATTTAAGTAAAGCATTTGCATGAATTTATAGATGAAATATTCGAAAAGTTGAGAGTGCTTTAGATTGAGAGGGTAAGTATAGATTTGTTTTATTGAAGATTTCAAACAGTAAAATTAATATCTTTCTTTATATGGAATATTTAATTGATGTTGGTAATGCATGATGGTAGTGTCTTCAAAATGCCAGTATTGGTATGATAATCATGGGAGTAGCAATTCATTCAGATTTTAAAGTAAATTTGCATGAGTAGAAGATAGAGATGACTGTATCAATCTGTGTAATTTGTGACAAGCCTGGACTCGAATGGACGTCCTCCCATTTTAGAGAGGGGTTTCCTTCTATATCAAGAAGTATATACTTTTTTAAAATTAGAATAAAGTTATGGCTATGTTCAGATCCATTTGAGATTTTTGTTAGCATTCAGATTTGGAGGAAAACCACAGGCTGATTTCTCTGTGCGATCGACTAGTTGTGAACCCGGGTATTTCATGTGTATAGATGTGACATTCATAAGATGAATAGTGGCTTGATGTGAGTTAAAAAGTAGTGAATGGGCAGGGAATGAATAAGCAAATAAAGCTTTTGAATATGATAAGAGGATATTGGTTGAAATGATATATATTTACCACAATGTTTTCTCAGGGAGACTGATTGTCACATTTTGAGAAGGTTTAAAATGAAGAGTCTCCAGTGAGCATTTACAAGCACGGCTCTGCAACGTTATGATTTATGATATGTGAGAGGGTGAACCTGGCTGCTCTCGTAAGAAAGAATTCTGCCAAGAGTATTGTTCAAGCCTGTGTACCAATATGGGGAAACTTAGGGGTTCGCAGATATACGATCGCATTTAGAAGATTTCCTTTTAATTCTTGCATGATTATCTCTGTAAAGAAATTGAGTAACTGGGACGCCAGTATAGTATTGTTTGTTGATCTTTTGAACAATTTAGATAGGGTTTTTCAGAGACACATTTGTCGGTGGTATCCTGGAGACCACCGGTTCAAAGTCCAAGGCAAACCCTGGATTTTCCGTCAAACACAAGTTTTATTTATTTTGTTGTTCCATGAAATACAGCCAGTTGTATGTGTTTATTGTTTACACTTCTGTTAGTAGTGTGTGCACATAATTTTTGAAGGTATTCTTTGAGATTTACTGTATTTCATACGTGATGTCTGAATTTGAGAGCGGGTTCTGCCTCGTGATTTTGTTATCAGGTTCATTGCAATGTGGGTTAGATTCTGGACCTGACACCTGTTGAATTTTGTTATTGGTTGTGATATTGTCTACTAGTGCTAGTTATTCTTTTGTTTATTAATTAGGAGTGTAGTTAATTAGTTAGGCGACCACTCAAAGTTGTCTCCAATTTTTTGCGTAGATAGTGTGTTTCTTCTGATAGTGAAGAAAGTCTTTGATGAGAACTGTCGCATTTACAAGGATATTCCTGTACTTAAGAATATTTCAAATTAATGTGTGTTTAATGACCTAGGTATTCGTCATCATGTCATAAACGAAAAGAACATTCAAGTTGATAATTTAAAAAAAAAATGGTGTCATATCTCCGAGAGTGTGTATTCAGTCCATCAGACATTGTACAGTTTGATTGTAATGCTATTCAGGGTTACAGTGAATTTATTTATGTGTTTTATCAAGATATATTAAATAGGGTTTTAAAGTTATCTGCTAATCATTTGCTGAAGGTGAATGCATCCTGGTTTTCCTCCATTAGTTTTGGCATTGTACTTTGAAATTATGCTGCAAATACACCATGGCCCTAGGAGGCCAGAGGTTGTATTCTATGGAACGGAGGAAGTGCAGTTGATCCGTGCACAGTCGGAAGAGCATTTGTTCATCCATCAACATAGATGAACAATGCATGACAGTGACCTTACTGTCTTCTGAAATAGTTCCCTCCCATAACTATGTACTGCTGAGACCAGCGATACATGTTCTGGAAACTTTGCAAGAAGGCTTCCTTTGGGATGGTGTTCAAAAGCCTCATCACGTTTCGTTGGATGTCAGGAATATCTTCAAATCTCTTTCCTTTCAAAGCGAGTTTGAGTCGTGGGAATAGGAAGAAGTCTGGAGGATTGAGATCTGGTGAGTGTGGGGGATGTTCAAGTTGCACCACCCCCCTTTTTTGCCATGAACTGTTTAACGATATTGGCTGTGAGTGGGCGAGCATTGTCATGGACAAAAAACCACGAACCTTGTTGTGTGTACTAGGGTCGTACCCTGCATAGACGTTTCATGAATCAGGTCAAAATTTCAATGTACCGTGCAGCATTTAATGTTGTTCCCTCAGGTAGAAATTCCTAGTGGATAATGCCTTGACTATCAAAAAAGGTGATGAGCATCATCTTGATGCATGACGTTTCGGCTCTGACCTTTTTCCGACGAGGGGATCCCGGAGAACACCATTTCATGCTTTGCCATTTTGTTTCAGGGTCGAACTTGGGACACCAGGTTTCATCCTCAGTGATGATACAGTTCAAGAAATTTGGTGTCGCATCCACCGTTTTGACAAAATCCTGTGAAGCCTCTAAACATGCCTGCTTCTGATCGTCAGTGATGTGGTACAAGACGAAAACACGTTTTCTTCTTCCCTAACTTCTAGGTAACGATTTGTGCCACGGATTCATGATTAATCTGCAGTTCATCCGCTATCATACGCACAGTTAATCACCGATCATTCGTGATTAATGTCCTCACCTTCCCAATGTTTTTGTCACTGACGGCGATCGCCGGTCTTCCGCTACAGGGGTTGTCAGAAACACTTTACCAGCCTCCTCGAAATCGGGTGAATCACTCGTACACACACTTCAAGGACAGTGCTTGATCTTCATAAACACGTACATTGATCTTTTGGTCGTTCATGTTTCTGTTCACAGTTCAGAACCAATGCCCTAAACACGCACTGTGTCAAACAGGTCTTATATGGCACACACACAATGCTCAACTGAACAACATTGGGAGCAGGTGGTCAAAACCTGCTGCTACACAGGTGCAGCATTTCATGTTGCTAGTGTTGCCGGATAGACTGTTCTGACTTCATTCACCAAACTTTATTGTCACAGGTTGTATATTGGTGACGTTATATATAGTTTTATCAAAAGTAAAAGTCGAAAACAATATTGATTTATTCTTTATTATGTTTGATTTAGAGTGATGATTAAATTTATTGATTATGTCTTCAATAAAAGTATTGTTATAACTAGTGAACATGGCAATAGCATGGATGATATTAAATTCCTTCTTCAGATCTGTTTCAGACATGGGGACTTTAAATGTGTGGTCCACCGAGCTGTTGTACGTGGCATGTTTTTGAGTCTGAGGATGCATTGAGTCTTGTTTTATTGTCGTAGCTGTGTGGGTGGGTTTTCTAAAAATTCTATATAAGAAAGAAGAGGACAGTCTGGTGATTGTTAAAAATAAAAAATTGATGGACCTATTAATTTCTGATTGTAATGTAAAGTTAATATTAGGATCAATGTTACTGAGATATATTAGCATCGTCGGCGCATTAGTAGAGTTTTCATCTAAGATGATAAATGTGTCATCCATGTATCTGCCCCACATCTGAATATTGTTGAATCTCACATCCTTATCAATTGCCATGTGTTCCAAGAAATCCAGGTATATTTCAGCCAAAATGCCAGAGGCCAGTGACCCCATAGCCAAACCGTTCTGTTTATAAATTACATTATCAAAGATGAAACAGTTATTGTCAACTAACAAATTTAAAGTGGACATAAAATCAGATATTTCTAGTTTACTTAAAAGAGTATTGGAATTTAAATTTTCTTGATAACAGAAAAAAGCTTCCCAGTTTTTATACTAGGACACATATATTAATTATGTCAAATGAGTGTAAAGTGCAATAAGGTTAGAGTTTGAAACTATCTAGTTTTTTAATCAACTCCATTGTGTTCTTAATGGATTTGTTTGAAAGGAATGTATAATAATTTTTAAGGAATTGTTGTATAAAATAGGACAGCTTATATAAGGGACTTGGCCTATAATTTACTATGGGGCTTATGGGGATACCGGTCTTATGGAATTTGGCAGCACCTTCACGGTCGGTAAGCCTGGATTCATGTTGATAAGTCTTTTTTCAGTTAAAAGGAAAGATGCGTTTTTTAGTGTTTCTTCCAGTTGTTGCTGAATAAGTTGGGTGGAGTCTTAGTTGATCACCGAAAATGTACCATCAGTAAAAAAGTTTTTAGTTTCTTAAATGTAGTCAGATTTTTCCATAATGACAGTAGTATTCCCCTTGTTACCTTTAGTAATGATCAATTGGTTATCCTTAATCTTCTTTTTCAGTTTGATGAGGTTTTTTTCTTTCCGCGAATTGTACATTGTTTTTTTTAAGTTCGGGAGAAATAAAAATCTTGTTTAACTGTCTTTTAGCGTCCGACCTTACTTCTGCTTGTAAGCCCTGTGGCATTTTGTTGATGGTGTCCTCTATTTCAATGATGAGCTTAAAAGTGATATTAGGTACATCAGAATTAGGCCAGTTGTGTTTCGGATCTTTGGAAAGAATTGAGATTTTCATCAGCATCTAGTATTGTATTGTATAAATTGATGAGTGGCGGATGAAATATACCTAGATTTCTTGGAACACATGGCAATTGATAATGATGTGAGATTCAACAATATTCAAGTGAGGGCCAGATATGTTGATGACACATTTATCATCTTAGATGAACTCTCTACCGATGCGTCGACGACGCTAATATATCTCAATAACAATGCTCCTAATACAGTGGAACCTTGGATTGTGAGCGAAATACGTTCCGGCAACATGCTTCTATACAAAGCGCTATATATCAAAGCAAGTTTTCCCATAAGAAACAATTGAAAAGCAGAAGATTTGTCCACAACACAAAAATGTTTATTCGCATACCATACATACATACATACAGACTGTACATTACATACACACATTATCATTATACACTGTTATGCCTTTCAGCGTTCAGTCTGCAAGCCTCTGTGAATTTACTAAATGTTGCCACAATTCTCAATTTGCAACTAGTGTTATGGCCTCATTTAGTTCTATACTGAACCCGAGTGACTTAGGCCCCAAGTCAATCATGATTTGATTGATAAAATAATATATGGTACATTTATTGAAATACAGAAGTGTAGTTGAAAATATTTCATCTGTGTAATGTCGAAATAATGAGCGAATGAAGGACGACAGACTGGAGCCTGACGGATTAGCTCGACACAACAAAATCTAGCTACTTCACAGCAGGGGATCTCATTAGTTGGCGAACAAGGAAATACAGAGTCCACAAATAAGTCTTGGTCAGAAAGAGAAAGGGATAGATACAAAGGAAACTCGCTACATGAGTAATGTACTGGGATATTTTTGGCAGGACGGAAATTCCGTGCCGTCATGGAAAACTACAGCGGCTGCGAGTACATTCGCTAGCCTAGGTTCGCCGCTTGCCGGCCAATCGTAAAAATTTGATGGAAGACTCAGGGATACCATCTTAAGGAATGATGGATGAGATATTCTCGTAACTTCAAAATTAATCAGTAATAAATTATTGTGAGTACACGGATCGATGTAATGAAGTTATTAGATGTCACGCATGGAAAAATAATCAATAATTATTGGCAAATTAAATAAATTGAAGGCTGGATTTCTTGAAACCAGACAGCTTGAATGTCATTGGCTGGACGAAGACCACGTTGTAAGGGACGCTTCAAAAGGCGCGAGATGTGAGGAGCTAAATCCACCCGTATCTCCTAAATCTGTGATCACCAGGAGTTCATATTTAATCCAGCAGATATGCTAGCGGAGTGGATTAATTTGATGTAAATTTTAACGTCCAATTCGGAGTGCAAGTACCGATATTAAAAATCCACCCCCTCCCTCAGGGGTATGACGTCAATGAATCCGCGGGAGAAAGCTTCATCCATATATACGGGACAAGGGATCCTCGCCAACACACTTGAAATGAATCTTTGGAGGTGAACCGTCGGTCGCAGCTAACTTCGAATTTTACGGGCATACAGTAACTGAACATTTAATGGCGCGAGCATCCGCCAGTGTTTGTAAAATGTGATCGCGCTCAAGCAACATGAACTGGAAATAGTTAACGTAGGACAGTGTTTGTCAGTTATAAATATCAGTGAAGTAAATTAATTGCACTGCAAGAGAGTAATATAAATTGTACCACAATAAGTACGTAAATAACCTACTGTGTGACGAACAGTACTTTAAGGGAATAGTAGCCTGTACTTTGCAATATCGAACCGCTATCATGAACACTTCAAGAGTGCCGTATGAAACGGGCGTATCGCGTCGGACGACATAAATCGCGACGGGCGTAAAATTTGACACCTCGTCGTACGTGTCCAGGTCCATTGTGCGGTAATTGGACGAAGATTAAAATAGTGTAAATATTAAATTTTTGGGTCTAGGAGATTAATTTGTTGTATAAAAGTTAAAGTGTTCAGTGTTAACGTTGTCAATGGTGAAGTTTTTGTGATAATTAAGGTATTAGTGTAAAATGGTAATGTGCCAGGAAATCTTTTGTGGAACTACGCCATCAAGAATGGAGGAGTAAAATGCAGAGAGGGTCCGAAAGGAGCCTCTCATCTGCAAAGCTGTAATGGAATACCGATAACTAAGATGAGTACTAAACTGTAAATAATATTTGGGAAATGTTAGCGTGATTGGGAAAAATGGGAATAATTTGATTATACTTGGTTACCTTCTGTAACAAGATGAGTCGCTTAACGACCCCATCCTAAATTTGTAGCACGGACAGTAGTAAATATAACAATGTAAATAATCGGGTCTTTTATGTATTCAGTTTGTTGGAGATGTAAATTTGTATATATAGTGTAGTACGTTAAGTCATGCATGTATTCTTATTTTCTTTGTAGTCAAGAATAATTTTCTTTACATTTGATTTTGGTTATGATAGTTAAATAAGACCCGATATGTGTTTTTCTGTTCTGTCATTTTAACGAGCTATGTAATGACACTGAAGAAAAATCCAGCTTCGCCATACCAGTTGTGTTTTGTTGTGATTAGTATGTTCATATTTTCAAAGTGAAGTTGTTAAATTTGTGAGAAGCGATTATAATAATAATATTCCAAGTAAATCGTATCTGGAGTTGATTAGTGCCAGAATAAATCGGATTTGTAAAAGGGGTTATGCGTTAAACATATTAAGAGTGGACTACCGTGTAACAGACGTAAATTAATAATAATAATAAATAAAAATAAAACTACCTTTTTTTAAGAAATTTTTTAAAAATTTAATTCATGTGATATTGGAAATTTTTAGTGATCAATGCGTAATAATAAAATTTAAGTGATCAGGTGTTGTGTTTATCGGGAATCATTTAATGACGGGATGTCGTTTTTAATTCGGAATTAAAGTGTGTGGTAATTTAACTTGATAAATTAATAATATTGAAATGTAGATCGGTGCTAATAATCCGTACATGTTAATGAACGTGTGGTTTAAATTACGGTCCAATATATTGTTACGTATAAATGTCGTGTCTTAAATTTGCAATTCATTAGCCGGAACACGTAGGACTAATATTACGAAACCATGATTGTCAAATTTTGGTAAATATAATTTCAAGATGTTACGATTATTTGTGGAGAACGAACTAAGGCGTAGATCGAAATGAGATAGAAATGTTAAAGAATCTGCAGTCAGATAATAAAAGGTCGTACGATGTCAAAAGTGGAATAAATAAGTCAGTTGATAATTCTGTGAGAAATAAATGAATCAAGGAATATTGAGATAGAAAGGGAAATAAATTCCGTACGAGAGACACTTAGGATATTGAAATGAGTGTAAAATGTACGGGCAGTGTCACAGAGAAATACTGAGTTACGTAGCGGGTAGAATTCGAACCCGTGACAGCATGTACGAAATAAATAGACTGCACAGCTATTCGTCGAGATACTACGGATCTAAGGATAATGAGAGTTCAGAGTCCACATAAATGATCGTATATTATAATCATTGTAATGACGAGCGATGACAATCATGATGTCGTGATAATAATAATAATAATAATAATAATAATAATAATAATAATAATAATAATAATAAATCTTGCAGATATATGATTGGACCGCTTTAATTAATTGAGCGTTGATAAAGATGTTAAACGGGAATCTAAATGATAATATGCAACCGATAATAATAATAACAATGTAAGGACGATGTTAAATCATCGCGGTCAGATTAATAATAATTGTCATAATAATAACAGTAATGATGCCGTTGGTTGATCAGTGAAATATTTGTAATTGCGACCGATATCTTAATATATTTTGGCGGAAGTGACCGGTTCATTAATAATAATAACCTCTTGAGTGACGTGAATAATAATAATAAAATCTGGAGTCACCTATTTAATAATAATAATAATAATAATAACCACAAGAGGGATATAATAATAATAACATGAATAACCATTTGTGTTTGCATCCCGCATAATAATGACGATATTAATCAAACGTAACAGTGCCAGGAACCGTTGAGTATAATAATAATAATAATAATAATAATAATAATAATAATAATAATAATAATAATAATAATAATAATAATAATAATTTCGAGGATGATAATTTCATGGATAAATGAATATTTCTGACGATAGTTAATTAATTAATTGGTGACAACATCCCTCGATTCGTATGTTTGAATAATAAGAATGATAAATATTAGTCATTTGTGACCTCGTTATCGTACGGTTTCCGTACGGGACGATGTTACAGTAATACCGGGTGTGTTTGTTTACTTCGTCCGCGATGCGAGGGGAGGTCATTGCCACGGTATTTCCAACCGCTTCTCGTTATCTCATCTGTGGCAGTAGTCTACTGAGGCTACTTTGTAACATTTCAGATCATGTGTAAATAAAATATAAATGCTAATTCAGTGGTATGGCATCAGCTGGACATCGTAAGATAGGAACTGTCCGTGTAATCGATTTTTCGTAATTCACGAGAAACATTACCCAGTCCGAGTACCGGTCTCGGAAAAATGTATATAGCCGGGGTACATCATCTTAGTTAAATCGGGAAGCCGACCGTAACATGGGTTATGCTCGGGCTCCCGATAGAAGGAAGCTATATCCTTGAACAACGGTTCGATTCAAATGGAATCGATCCGTAAATTAACCTCAAAATGTCATTTTATTTCAGAAGCAACCCAGCACGATATTGATACCACTTGCGGTATAGCAAGTGATTTTATTTATGTAACATGTGTGGGAATTTAAATATCGATGCCAAATGTATCAAAGTTTCGTACGTCGGATGGCGTAATAAACTGCTCTTTCTGGCAATTATTTCAAAGGAAACCATTCTCATAATCTTTTTATTGTAGTTAGATGATGCCCTTTTTTAAGTTAACAGTCACTTCCTAGTCCTATCATGGAGTCCTTAAATTCAAGTTTACAATCGAGCCTTCCCCATTTTAATTTTAAATTGCTCCGTTCATTCCCGTGTTCTATTTATGCCGCTATATTTATATTTGATGACTTAAATAATGAACCGACACCCCTGAGATAAATACTAGTCTGGGACTCGGGAGGTGGACGGGTGCAAAATGGCTTGCCCAAAGTGGTGCTTTAAGAACGGCAGAGAGGGCCTAACAAATCAAGGGAAGAACTACGAGTCATGTTGGTTGACATCAGTAAAACGATGACCAATTGTAGGACATGTTACAGTTGGGCCAGAAGAAATATGGCTGGTTCAAAGTGAGATTTTACTGTGTGCCCACTGGGAAGCTTGATTGCATTATAAAAAGGCCAATATCATTGCTAATCAATTGTAAAATTTTTTAATATACTTTTTCAAATTTTATATTTTAAATTTTGATTTTTATTAATTGATGACCGCATCACGGTTAAGTGAGTGTTCACTTGTAACGTAATATCATACTAGAGTAAGGTTAGTTTCGAACGGGGCTAGATTTGGCTAGTTTATTAATATAATCCAATGCTAATCTCTTCAAGTTAGGCAATGATTCAAAATTCAATAAGCTCGAAGATTTGATGTTTCTCTTTTTCCCATATGAAATTTAATATTATTTTGGTAATTCAGGACTCCATTTAAATGTCATTGGACATGAGATGAATATTAAACAGCTGTTTAGGAAGGCTTGAAATGGTAAAATATTACTGAGCACCAGTTCAGGTTATTATTTAAAAAGAGGTTGAGATGGTATAAATTAAAATTAACGTATTTCAGGGCAGGAGATTTCCAACTTCATCGTTGTTTTTAATGTTGTTGTTGTTGTTATATTGGAGCAGTTTATTGTGAAATCTTAGGCGCAAGCCAGCATTCAAGTTGAAAGACCTGCAAATGTAAACAAGTTTAAAAGTCAAATTTTTTTTTGTTAAATGAAAGTTAGTGTAGGGGTATAACATCATAGGATAGGGCCTAGACCCAATAGCGTATTCCTTTGTGTGCAGCAAGGTGAGAGGCCGATCGGCCCTCTGCTTTCTCAAGAAAAGTTATAATGTCTGACGACGGTGGGGAGCGACCCCAGGACATAGTGGTAGAAGGACAGGGAGAGATGAAAGCTCTCACGTTAGAGGACGTGATGCGAGAATTGCGAGCCAATAGGATTTCAGATAAACAGGAACTTATTGAACAAATGAAGGCTAATAGTGTTTCAATAGAACATAAAATTGATACAAATAAACATGAACTTGTTGACAAGATAGACCAAGTACAGGCTGCGTGTGAAGTTAATAAAACAGAACTCAAGGCACAAATAGATGCAGTTCAGGCCGCGAGCGTAGCGATGGGACAGGAACTTAGGGACAAATTAACTCAAGTCCAGGAAGCATGTCACTTCGCGAAAGACGAATTAAAAGGGCACATGGATTCATACATTACCATCATTAATGAAAGGGTTGACCGCGTTAGAGATGAGGCTCAAATGGAGCGGGCAGAAATTAAGGAGAAATTGAACGCTAGTGTCAAGGAACTCGCCGCTTTACGATTGACTGACAGACAAGACATAGAATCACACATAGAGGAAATTCGGGATGAATGTCGGAAGGAGAATGACATCGTAAGGGGACAAGTAGAAGAAAAGTGCGCGCAGATAGCTGGCACCTTGGACAAGCATGACAAGGGCATGAACGAGATACGTGGGGAAGCTGCGCGTACACTTGTAATCGTAGCAGGACTGAAAAACAAAGTCGAGGAGCTAACTGTAAATTTAGAAGACCGTAGCCAGAGAATAACCAAGTACGAAGACGCAAACCTAGCGTTATTCCAGCGGACGGAAAACCTAATTGAACAGGGCCAATCTTTTGCCGACACGAAAGTTCGCCTATTAGAACAGTGCAAGGCGTATAATGGGCAAAATTCCGGCACAAAAGAAATGTCAAGTAGTAATCCCGACGGCATGGATGACATCCGAAAAGACTTGGAGATGTTGAAGGCTAGGTTGGAACCGTCAGCGTCTAGCCAAGACTTTAACCTCCAATACCGTGAATACGAACCCCATGATAACCAGGGGATTCATAAGAAAGGGGGCCTATCCCAAGCTGACACAAACGGTTTCAAGTTTGAGAACAGAGATGGGTCGTCTACATCATCGAATGCTATCCCGACATCGGTGGTACACGTCATTAAGATGTCTGATGACAAGCCACCAAGGTTCGATGCCCGTGGGCATATCACCCCGAAAGGTTTCATCCGGGAAATCGCCGGTTATATAAATGAAAATAAGATACCAGTAGAGCGACAACTGCGAACAGTCGAGAAATTCCTAGACGGAGCACCAGCTGTATGGTTCAGGGCTTTCTTGTATACCTTTGAAGATTTTGAAAGATTTCGGCGGGCTTTTCTCCAAAAGTTCTGGAGCATTCAGGAACAGCAGGAGTTAAGGCTGGAAGTCTACTCCAGACGATATTCAACATCTTCACCCACGAAATTCTCAGATTACTTTGTGGCACAATTTCACAAGCTTACGAGAGCTTGATAATCCAATGAGCGAAACAGAATTGATTAGCGCCATTGGAAAGCAATTGCCATTCGAGGTCCAACGAATGATGATAGCGTCAAATGTCCAGACGGCTGTCGAAGCGGAGGCTTTGTTACGTCAATTAGACCTCACAACGCATCATTCGAACCCGAGACAAATTAGGAGCAGGGACCACCAGGTGAACAATATCGAACGGACAATCGAACCGAAGACCACTAGTACGAAGAACCAGGGAACTAGTACTGATCCGGAACCTCGTCGAGCATATAATACGGAGTGGAAGCCGCGACAATGGACGAGACCTAGGAATTTTGTGGAAGGCAACCGGCATACCAACCAAGGTAACTTTCGAGCTGACAGGGGATACCGTGGATTCCAGAGAAATAATTATAGGCCGTATCCATCTAGAAATCAAGGGAACCCGAGATATTACCAGGGAGGATCTCGTCAGGAGAAGGATGACAGATATCAAGAGTCTAGGCGGTACATAGAAGAGCTGAACAAGAGAAAATGGAAGGAGGCGATCCATGATCGAGGCCGTGATGAGGAAGCGACAGGAGCGGAGAGCTTGGAATTCCAAAGAGCAAGAAAAGGGGGCAGCGACTTGAACCCGAATGCACTGACGTTCGATTCGGGACAAGGAAACAAAGAGATGTGACTAGAAGCAGAGGATGAACGAGAGGAAGCAGATGACGAGCCGGAAGAAGATGATGTCGAAGAAGAGGATGAAGAAGAAGACGGAAGGGAAGAAGAAGTCCAAGTAATACATACACCAATTGAAGCAAGGCCATGTCCAGAGTGTGGAGAGATAGACAGCGACGTGCAGGAATTTGTCAATACGATCCATCAAATCGAACGACAGAACGAGGAGTTAAGGTTCAGGAATCAGATGTTGAGAGATGAAATCAATAGCCGTCGCAGAACAGAGGATCCGATGTCAAATCATGATAGTGATGAGATGGACACATCATAAAAAAATCTCATGATGCTCACTAGATTTTTTTTACCTGGGCAAGAGGAAGATGAACCCGAGTGACTTAGGTCCCAAGTCAATCATGATTTGATTGATAAAATAATATATGGTACATTTATTGAAATACAGAAGTGTAGTTGAAAATATTTCATCTGTGTAATGTCGAAATAATGAGCGAAGGAAGGACGACAGACTGGAGCCTGACGGATTAGCTCGACACAACAAAATCTAGCTACTTCACAGCAGGGGATCTCATTAGTTGGCGAACAAGGAAATACAGAGTCCACAAATAAGTCTTGGTCAGAAAGAGAAAGGGATAGCTACAAAGGAAACTCGCTACATGAGTAATGTACTGGGATATTTTTGGCAGGACGGAAATTCCGTGCCGTCATGGAAAACTACAGCGGCTGCGAGTACATTCGCTAGCCTAGGTTCGCCGCTTGCCGGCCAATCGTAAAAATTTGATGGAAGACTCAGGGATACCATCTTAAGGAATGATGGATGAGATATTCTCGTAACTTCAAAATTAATCAGTAATAAATTATTGTGAGTACACGGATCGATGTAATGAAGTTATTAGATGTCACGCATGGAAAAATAATCAATAATTATTGGCAAATTAAATAAATTGAAGGCTGGATTTCTTGAAACCAGACAGCTTGAATGTCATTGGCTGGACGAAGACCACGTTGTAAGGGACGCTTCAAAAGGCGCGAGATGTGAGGAGCTAAATCCACCCGTATCTCCTAAATCTGTGATCACCAGGAGTTCATATTTAATCCAGCAGATATGCTAGCGGAGTGGATTAATTTGATGTAAATTTTAACGTCCAATTCGGAGTGCAAGTACCGATATTAAAAATCCACCCCCTCCCTCAGGGGTATGACGTCAATGAATCCGCGGGAGAAAGCTTCATCCATATATACGGGACAAGGGATCCTCGCCAACACACTTGAAATGAATCTTTGGAGGTGAACCGTCGGTCGCAGCTAACTTCGAATTTTACGGGCATACAGTAACTGAACATTTAATGGCGCGAGCATCCGCCAGTGTTTGTAAAATGTGATCGCGCTCAAGCAACATGAACTGGAAATAGTTAACGTAGGACAGTGTTTGTCAGTTATAAATATCAGTGAAGTAAATTAATTGCACTGCAAGAGAGTAATATAAATTGTACCACAATAAGTACGTAAATAACCTACTGTGTGACGAACAGTACTTTAAGGGAATAGTAGCCTGTACTTTGCAATATCGAACCGCTATCATGAACACTTCAAGAGTGCCGTATGAAACGGGCGTATCGCGTCGGACGACATAAATCGCGACGGGCGTAAAATTTGACACCTCGTCGTACGTGTCCAGGTCCATTGTGCGGTAATTGGACGAAGATTAAAATAGTGTAAATATTAAATTTTTGGGTCTAGGAGATTAATTTGTTGTATAAAAGTTAAAGTGTTCAGTGTTAACGTTGTCAATGGTGAAGTTTTTGTGATAATTAAGGTATTAGTGTAAAATGGTAATGTGCCAGGAAATCTTTTGTGGAACTACGCCATCAAGAATGGAGGAGTAAAATGCAGAGAGGGTCCGAAAGGAGCCTCTCATCTGCAAAGCTGTAATGGAATACCGATAACTAAGATGAGTACTAAACTGTAAATAATATTTGGGAAATGTTAGCGTGATTGGGAAAAATGGGAATAATTTGATTATACTTGGTTACCTTCTGTAACAAGATGAGTCGCTTAACGACCCCATCCTAAATTTGTAGCACGGACAGTAGTAAATATAACAATGTAAATAATCGGGTCTTTTATGTATTCAGTTTGTTGGAGATGTAAATTTGTATATATAGTGTAGTACGTTAAGTCATGCATGTATTCTTATTTTCTTTGTAGTCAAGAATAATTTTCTTTACATTTGATTTTGGTTATGATAGTTAAATAAGACCCGATATGTGTTTTTCTGTTCTGTCATTTTAACGAGCTATGTAATGACACTGAAGAAAAATCCAGCTTCGCCATACCAGTTGTGTTTTGTTGTGATTAGTATGTTCATATTTTCAAAGTGAAGTTGTTAAATTTGTGAGAAGCGATTATAATAATAATATTCCAAGTAAATCGTATCTGGAGTTGATTAGTGCCAGAATAAATCGGATTTGTAAAAGGGGTTATGCGTTAAACATATTAAGAGTGGACTACCGTGTAACAGACGTAAATTAATAATAATAATAAATAAAAATAAAACTACCTTTTTTAAGAAATTTTTTTAAAAATTTAATTCATGTGATATTGGAAATTTTTAGTGATCAATGCGTAATAATAAAATTTAAGTGATCAGGTGTTGTGTTTATCGGGAATCATTTAATGACGGGATGTCGTTTTTAATTCGGAATTAAAGTGTGTGGTAATTTAACTTGATAAATTAATAATATTGAAATGTAGATCGGTGCTAATAATCCGTACATGTTAATGAACGTGTGGTTTAAATTACGGTCCAATATATTGTTACGTATAAATGTCGTGTCTTAAATTTGCAATTCATTAGCCGGAACACGTAGGACTAATATTACGAAACCATGATTGTCAAATTTTGGTAAATATAATTTCAAGATGTTACGATTATTTGTGGAGAACGAACTAAGGCGTAGATCGAAATGAGATAGAAATGTTAAAGAATCTGCAGTCAGATAATAAAAGGTCGTACGATGTCAAAAGTGGAATAAATAAGTCAGTTGATAATTCTGTGAGAAATAAATGAATCAAGGAATATTGAGATAGAAAGGGAAATAAATTCCGTACGAGAGACACTTAGGATATTGAAATGAGTGTAAAATGTACGGGCAGTGTCACAGAGAAATACTGAGTTACGTAGCGGGTAGAATTCGAACCCGTGACAGCATGTACGAAATAAATAGACTGCACAGCTATTCGTCGAGATACTACGGATCTAAGGATAATGAGAGTTCAGAGTCCACATAAATGATCGTATATTATAATCATTGTAATGACGAGCGATGACAATCATGATGTCGTGATAATAATAATAATAATAATAATAATAATAATAATAATAATAATAATAATAATAATAATAATAATAATAATAATAAATCTTGCAGATATATGATTGGACCGCTTTAATTAATTGAGCGTTGATAAAGATGTTAAACGGGAATCTAAATGATAATATGCAACCGATAATAATAATAACAATGTAAGGACGATGTTAAATCATCGCGGTCAGATTAATAATAATTGTCATAATAATAACAGTAATGATGCCGTTGGTTGATCAGTGAAATATTTGTAATTGCGACCGATATCTTAATATATTTTGGCGGAAGTGACCGGTTCATTAATAATAATAACCTCTTGAGTGACGTGAATAATAATAATAAAATCTGGAGTCACCTATTTAATAATAATAATAATAATAACCACAAGAGGGATATAATAATAATAACATGAATAACCATTTGTGTTTGCATCCCGCATAATAATGACGATATTAATCAAACGTAACAGTGCCAGGAACCGTTGAGTATAATAATAATAATAATAATAATAATAATAATAATAATAATAATAATAATAATAATAATAATAATAATAATAATTTCGAGGATGATAATTTCATGGATAAATGAATATTTCTGACGATAGTTAATTAATTAATTGGTGACAACATCCCTCGATTCGTATGTTTGAATAATAAGAATGATAAATATTAGTCATTTGTGACCTCGTTATCGTACGGTTTCCGTACGGGACGATGTTACAGTAATACCGGGTGTGTTTGTTTACTTCGTCCGCGATGCGAGGGGAGGTCATTGCCACGGTATTTCCAACCGCTTCTCGTTATCTCATCTGTGGCAGTAGTCTACTGAGGCTACTTTGTAACATTTCAGATCATGTGTAAATAAAATATAAATGCTAATTCAGTGGTATGGCATCAGCTGGACATCGTAAGATAGGAACTGTCCGTGTAATCGATTTTTCGTAATTCACGAGAAACATTACCCAGTCCGAGTACCGGTCTCGGAAAAATGTATATAGCCGGGGTACATCATCTTAGTTAAATCGGGAAGCCGACCGTAACATGGGTTATGCTCGGGCTCCCGATAGAAGGAAGCTATATCCTTGAACAACGGTTCGATTCAAATGGAATCGATCCGTAAATTAACCTCAAAATGTCATTTTATTTCAGAAGCAACCCAGCACGATATTGATACCACTTGCGGTATAGCAAGTGATTTTATTTATGTAACATGTGTGGGAATTTAAATATCGATGCCAAATGTATCAAAGTTTCGTACGTCGGATGGCGTAATAAACTGCTCTTTCTGGCAATTATTTCAAAGGAAACCATTCTCATAATCTTTTTATTGTAGTTAGATGATGCCCTTTTTTTTTAAGTTAACAGTCACTTCCTAGTCCTATCATGGAGTCCATAAATTCAAGTTTACAATCGAGCCTTCCCCATTTTAATTTTAAATTGCTCCGTTCATTCCCGTGTTCTATTTATGCCGCTATATTTATATTTGATGACTTAAATAATGAACCGACACCCCTGAGATAAATGCTAGTCTGGGACTCGGGAGGTGGACGGGTGCAATACCTCTTATCTTTAAATCGTTAGAAACCGAGTCTAAACATCGTTGTCTTGGTCTCCGTGTACTTCTCTTACCCTCCATGGCAGAGTCCATTATACTCCTAAGTAACCTATCCTCCTCCATTTCCTCACATGACCCCACCACCAAAGCCAGTTTATGCATACAGCTTCATCCATCGAGTTCATTCCTAAATTAGCCTTTATCTCCTCATTCCGAGTACCCTCCTGCCATTGTTCCCACCTGTTTGTACCAGCAATCATTCTTGCTACATTCAGGTCTGTTACTTCTAACTTATGAATAAGATATCCTGAGTCCACCCAGCTTTTGCTCCTGTAAAGCAAAGTTGGTCTGAAAACAAACGATGTAAAGATAGTTTCGTCTGGGAGCTGACTTCCTTCTTACAGAATACTACAGATCGCAACTGCGAGCTCATTTCATTAGCTTTACTACACCTTGATTCAATCTCACTTACTATATTACGATCCTGGGAGAACACACAACCTAAATACTTGAAATTATTGACCTGTTCTAGCTTTGTATCACCAATCTGACATTCAATTCTGTTGAATTTCTTACCTACTGTCATCAATTTAGTCTTCGAGAGGCTATTTTCATACCATATGCATTGCACCTATTTTCAAGTTCCAAAATATTGGACTGCAGTCTTTCGACACAGTCTGCCATTAAGACCAAGTCGTTAGCATAGGCCAGATTACAGCCTTGTCTAACCCCTGTAAGTACCCTGAACCAAGAACTCATTCTTCCATCAATTCTCACTGAAGCCCAATTGTCAACATAAATGCCTTTGATTGATTTTAATAATCTACCTTTAATTCCATAGTCCACCAGTATGGTGAACATCTTTTCCCTCGGTACACTGTCATATGCTTTCTCTAGATCTGTGAAACATAAACACAACTGCCTATTCCTCTCGTAGCATTTTTCATTTACCTGGCGCATACTGAAAATCTGATCCTGACAGCCTCCCTGTGGTCTGAAACCACACTGGTTTTCATCCAACTTCCTCTCAACGATTGATCGCACCCTCCCTTCCAAGATTTCAGTGAATACTTTGCCTGGTATACTAATCAATGAGATACCTTGATAGTTGTTGCAATCGTTCCTGTTTCCTTGCTTATAGATAGGTGCAATTACAGCTTTTGCCCAATCTGAAGGTAACTTACCAACACTCTGTGCAAATCTTACTACTCTATGAAGCAATTTCATCCCTGCCTTCCCAGTATACTTCACCATTTCAGATCTAATTTCATCAATTCCTGTTGCTTTATGACAATGGAGTTTATTTACCATCCTTTCCACTTCCTCAAGCATAATTTCACCAACTTCATTTTCCTCCTCCCCATGAGCTCCATTGTTTTTGACACCACCATGAAGATTTCCTTTTACATTGAGAAGATATTTAAAATATTCCCTCCACCTGTCCAATGATTCCCTGGGATCTATTATGAGTTACCTGAATCACCCAAAAGACTGTTCAATTTCCATTTTTCCCTCCCTTCCTAAGATTCTTTATTACTGTCCTGAAAGGTTTCCCTGCTGCTTGACCTAGCCTTTCCAGGTTATTACAAAATCTTCCCAAGTGTTCTTTTTGGATTCAACAACTATTTGTTTCGTTCTGTTTCTTTCATCTACGTACAAATCCCTGTCTGCCTCGGTCCTTGTTTGGAGCCATTTCTGATAAGCCTTCTTTATATGTTTACAGGCTGCTCTCACTTCATTGTTCCACAAAGATGTTCTCCTTTTCCCATCTTAACACACAGTTGTTCTTAGGCATTCCTTTGCTGTTTCTATTACAGCATCCCTGTATGCCACCCATTCACTTTCTATATCCTGAACCTGCTTACTGTCTACTGTTCAAAACTTCTCGCTAATCATAACCATGTACTTCTGTCTAATTTCCTCATCCTGGAGATTTTCTACCCTTATTCGTTCGCACACAGATTTCACTTTCTCTACCCTAGGCCTAGAGACACTTAGTTTCCTATAGATCAGATAATGGTCTGTATTATCAAAAAATCTGCGAAAAACTCGTATATTCCTAAGAGATTTCCTGAATTTGAAGTCTGTTAAGATATAGTCTATTATGGATCTGGTACCCCTAGCCTCCCATGTGTAGCGGTGATTAGCCTTATGCTTGAAGAATGTATTCGTAACAGCTAAACCCATACTAGCACAGAAGTCCAGCAAACGCTTCCCATTCCCATTAGCTTCCATATCTTCCCCACATTTACCAATCACCCTTTCGTATCCTTCAGTTCTATTCCCATCTCACACATTGAAATCACCCATTAGCATTATTCTATCCTTGCTGTTGACCCTGACCACGATGTCACTCAATGCTTCATAAAACTTGTCAACTACATCCTCATCTGCACCCTCACATGATGAATACACGGACACAATTCTAGTCCTAATTCCTCCAACTGACAAATCTACCCTCATCATTCGCTCATTTACGTGCCTAACAGAAACTATGTTGCGTGCAATGGTATTCCTGATAAAGAGCCCTACCCCAGACTCCGCCTTTCCCTTTCTAACACCCGTCAAGTACTCTTTATAATCTCTTATCTCTTCCTCGTTATCTCCCCTTACCCAAATATCACTTACTCCTAGCACATCCAGATGCATCCTCTTTGCTGACTCAGCCAGTTCTACCTTCTTTCTTCCATAAGCCCTATTAATATTGATAGCTCCCCATCGAATTCCATTTTGTTTGTCAGGTTGTTTCCAAGGAGTCCCTCGCCTGTCAAATGGGAGTGGGACTTCATTACTCCCATAGGTCCGAGGCTTGCTTAAAATGTTCTGAGCTCGGTAAATTCAAGAAGCAGGATGCTACCCTACTTGCACATAGTCCAAGTGAGGATCTCTCCTCTAACGGGTTATGGACCACCGGTGAATTGTGTAGTCCTAGCCACCTGAGCCAAGGAGGGCCATGACTCAGAATATGTCCGAGATGCCCACTCCTATTCCACAGCAACTGGTATCCCGACTCTCAGGACCACTTACTAGGCCACTCAGCCGTTGCCCATGGTTCATGAACTAGGACGTGACTACAGTAAGCCACAAATATGAACCATATCAAAATATAGCGTAAAACAAATTAAAGTGCACTTTTCCTTACAATAGAATTATTGTTGGTGTGAGGGAGATGAGAGATGACATGAGAAGAGTTACTGTGTAGGATGAATTTCACTAACAGAATCACTGCAATCTGTTGGATCATTGAAACTGATTTATTTTTGTGCAACTTTAACGAGGTACCTGTACAATAACTGTTGCTTTTGCCTCTTTTTGAGGACTTCACGAAAATGTGACATTGCATTGTCACTGAACTGATTCATCGCTCGCACTGCTAGAGCCTTATTCGGGTGGTGATTTTCTACAAAATTTTGCACTGTTTCCCACATTTTGCACTTCTCCCAAATCTCAAATGAAGTGAGAGATTCCATTGACTTTTACTCCTCCTCTTCCGTGGACGAGATCTCCATAACCTCCTCTTGTTGTTCGCGATGCAGGTCCATCAGGTCGTTGGTGGTCAGTTCCTGGCTATGTTCTTCTACCAGTTCTTGAATGTCCATGTCATTCACCTCCAGCCCCATAGTCTTCCCTAAAGACACAATTTTATTGACAATTGGTGGCTCATTGTCACCAACAATCCCCTCAAAGTCACGTCCAAGAACACAGTCAGGCCTCAGCTTTCCCCAAGCGGAAGTGTGAGTTCTTTTGGTGACTCCATCCCAGGCTTTATTGATGATATTCAGACAGTTCATGATGGGGAAATGATTTCTCCCAAAATCTCGGAGGGTAAGGTTTGTTCCTTCAGTCACTTCGAAGCATCGCTGAAATAATGCTTTGGTGTATATCTTCTTGAAGTTCAAAATGACTGGCTGATCCATAGGCTGGAGTAGTGGAGTAGGGTTGGGAGGAAGGAACTTAACCTTAACGAACTTGAATTCCTCCAATAAGTCGTTCTCAAGGAGGACGAGCCAGTAACATTTTCCATAACCAGCAAGACTTTGAATGGCAGATTATTTTCTGAAAGGTATTTCTTCACTACAGGCTCAAAGATCTCATTCATCCATTGAACAAACAAGCAGGGGAGGGGAAAACATAGGCACACATGACGCTCGTATTGCGGAACCTCACTCGGTTATCAAGTTACAATTTATTTAAAATGTTTGCTCGTCTTGTGAAACACTCATAGACCAAGTTACCTGCATTCCGAGGTTTCACTGTATTAACTTTACATTAGAATGAGAAATTGATAGCTCCATCAATTTTTTAAATTTAACAATCATCAGATTTTTTTCTTCTTATACAGAATTTTAAGAAAACCCACCCACACAGCTACGACAATATAACAAGACTCAATGCATCCTCAGACTCAAAAACGCGCCACTTTCAACAGCTTAGTGGACGGCGCATTTAAGGTTCCCATGTCTGAACGCATAATCAATAAATTTAAACATTGCTCTAAATCAAATTTAATAAAGGATAAATCAAAATCAAAATTGTTTTTGACTTTCACTTTGGATAAAACCATATATAACGTCACCAATATATTTAAGAAATATAATGTTAACATCTCTTTCAGAACTAACAATAGAAATTTGGATGTTCTAGACAATTCCAACCTGATCAATAGATGTAACCCTTTCTCAAAATCAGGTGTATACAGATTTTGATGCAATGACTGCAGCAGCTCATATTTCGGGCAAACTGGTCAGAGCATGAAAATCAGGTACACAGAACATACGAATGCAATTAGGTATAATAGATTTTCCGCAGTAGGCCAGCATATACACGACGCTAAGCACAAATTTTATGGAATAGACCAGGATATTGAAATCCTTGACATGCTTAGCAAAGGCCCCCTTTTAGATACTAGTGAAAACTGCTACATTCACTTGGACCAATTTTTTAATCCAAACTTTAATTTAAATGATATCTCTGAGAAACCGAAAATTCTGTTTCATGTTCTCATTGCAGTGTTTAATATGTTTAAAATTCCAAAAATTTGCTCAGTCTTTTAGATAGAATGTAACACTTTGATGCAATATCCTCTCCTACCTCCAAAACTCCCTGATCCTGCCCCTCCTCCTCCTCCTCCCTAACATACTCTCCCCTTCCTTCCCTAGCTGGTTCATGCAACTTCCTAGCCAGTTCCTCTTCAACTCTGCAACAAACACAACCAGCCCACCGAGGTGAGTCCCTTCATAAAGTTTTACTCTCTTGCCCCATTTCCACTATCCAAGTTTAACTCGTTCTTATCTTTCATACTACAGGCCCACATTGGATCAAGAACCTTTGCTTTTAACATCTTCAACACACAGTTCTGGCCACAAGATCCACTCACTTCAGGATAATACAACATAACATTGTATTTTATGAAGATACCAATATAAATGGTCCGTTATTGGAAATTATAAATTTTCCAGCTAACTCATTCCTGGTTGCCAGCATTTTGCCCCGTTTGTTAGGTTGGGCTCATCAGTTGGTACCTAGCACATCTACCAATAACCGACCATTTATATCGGTATTATAAATTTATTCATTGGGGACAAATATTTCAGATTCCCTATGGGAATCAACATCTATATCATTTTATGAAGATAGTTTTCATATATATTTCCAATTGACTTATTGTTAGTGTCGTTTTTATGCTCACAGAGGAACACCAACTACTCTTTTAACCTATTACCGCATTGCATTCAGCATACAGTTTTCTGCGTATGGTGTGGCTACCAATGCCGCTCAAAAGACCCAAATCTATTAAAAAATTTAAGAGTGCCAAAGGCTCAAAAGGACCCAAATCTATTAAAAAATTTAAGAGTGTCAAAGGCTCAAAGACCCATAGCTATTAAAAAATTTAAGAGTGTCAAAGACTTTGAACTTGTTTTATGCGAGGCTCCTCAGCTTCAGTTTTTTATTTGTGACTAACAAGTTGTCAAACATGTACAATTGTGTATTCAAACCTGGATATTTAGCATTATTATGCTTTGTATTTTAACTTGTTATAGACAGTTTTAATTATGAGGGTCAATTTTGTGTGTTTAAACTTTACAACGTATCTGGTACATATAAGTTAGGAAATTTGTTTGGAAGGGTAATAGAGAGGTACATTCAGGGAAACGGGATGGCCTAGGGAGCGGTGATAAGGGAACAGGGAACTGGAAATCAAGTAGGGATGACATAAAATTGTTAGTGTTGAACTGTAGAAGTATTGTAAAGAAAGGAATAGAATTAAGTAATTTAATAGATATATACACTGACTGACAGAGCAAATGCAACACCAAGAAGGAGTGGTTTGAAAGGGATGAAACTTGGGGAAAAAACAGAGACGGCACGGACGAATAATTGATGTTTATTTCAAACCGATATGCAGGTTACACAATGCGCACGGCATCGACTCAGTAGGATGTAGGACCACCGCGAGCGGCGATGCACGCAGAAACACGTCGAGGTACAGAGTCAATAAGAGTGCGGATGGTGTCCTGAGGGATGGTTCTCCATTCTCTGTCAACCATTTGCCACAGTTGGTCGTCCGTACGAGGCTGGGGCAGAGTTTGCAAACAGCGTCCAATGAGATCCCACACGTGTTCGATTGGTGAGAGATCCGGAGAGTACGCTGGTCACGGAAAAATCTGTACACCTCGTAGAGCCTGTTGGGCGATGCGAGCAGTGTGTGGGTGGGCATTATCCTGCTGAAACAGAGCATTGGGCAGCCCCTGAAGGTACGGAAGTGCCACCGGCCGCAGCACATGCTCCACGTAGCGGTGGGCATTTAACGTGCCTTGAATACGCACTAGAGGTGACGTGGAATCATACGCAATAGCACCCTAAACCATGATGCCGCGTTGTCTAGCGGTAGGGTGCTCCACAGTTACTGCTGGATTTGACCTTTCTCCACGCCGACGCCACACTCGTCTGCGGTGACTATCACTGACAGAACAGAAGCATGACTCATCGGAGAACACGACATTCCGCCATTCCCTCATCCAAGTCGCTCTAGCCCGGCACCATGCCAGGCGTGCACGTCTTTGCTGTGGAGTCAATGGTAGTCTTCTGAGCGGACGCCGGGAGTGCAGGCCTCCTTCAACCAATCGACGGGAAATTGTTCTGGTCGATATTGGAACAGCCAGGGTGTCTTGCACATGCTGAAGAATGGCGGTTGACGTGGCGTGCGGGCTGCCACCGCTTGGCGGTGGATGCGCCGATCCTCGCGTGCTGACGTCACTCGGGCTGCGCCTGGACCCCTCGCACGTGCCACATGTCCCTGCGCCAACCATCTTCGCCACAGGCGCTGCACCGTGGACACATCCCTATGGGTATCGGCTGCGATTTGACGAAGCGACCAACCTGCCCTTCTCAGCCCGATCACCATACCCCTCGTAAAGTCGTCTGTCTGCTGGAAATGCCTCCGTTGACGGCGGCCTGGCATTCTTAGCTATACACGTGTCCTGTGGCACATGACAACACGTTCTACAATGACTGTCGGCTGAGAAATCACGGTATGAAGTGGGCCATTCGCCAACGCCGTGTCCCATTTATCGTTCGCTACGTGCGCAGCACAGCGGCGCATTTCACATCATGAGCATACCTCAGTGACGTCAGTCTACCCTGCAATTGGCATAAAGTTCTGACCACTCCTTCTTGGTGTTGCATTTGCTCTGTCAGTCAGTGTATTTACCAGATATTGTAATAGGAGTTGAATCATGGCTGAGAAATGATATCATGGATGCAGAAATTTTCTCACGGCACTGGAGTGTGTATCGTAGAGATAGGATAGGAATGGTGAGAGGGGGAGTGTTCATTCTGGTGAAAGAAGAATTTGTAAGCTACGAAAAAGTTAAAGATGAGACACATGAAATTCTAGGTGTAAGGCTCATTTCTAAAGATAATAGGCAACTTGATATATTTGGAGTGTACAGATCGGGAAAGGGTAGCACTGACGTGGATTCGGAATTATTTGATAGGATAGTCAGCTATGTGGGAAACGACATGGAAAGAAATGTGATTGTAGCGGGAGATCTGAATTTGCCAGATGTCAATTGGGAAGGAAATGCGAACGACAGGAAGCATGACCAACAAATGGCAAATAAGTTAATATGGGAAGGACAGCTGATTCAGAAAGTGATGGAACCAACCAGAGGGAAAAATATCCTGGATGTCGTGCTGATAAAACCAGATGAGCTCTATAGGGAAACTGAAGTAATAGATGGTATTAGTGATCATGAAGCTATTTTTGTGGTAGTTAAAAATAAATGTGATAGAAAGGAAGGTCTTAAAAGTAGGACTGTTAGGCAGTACCATATGGCTGATAAAGCAGGCATGAGGCAGTTTCTAAGAAGTAACTATGATCGGTGGAAAACGGTAAATAAAAATGTAAACGGACTCTGGGATGGGTTTAAAGAAATTGTTGAGGAATGCGAAAACAGGTTTGTACCTTTAAGGGTGGTAAGGAATGGTAAAGACCCACCTTATTATAATAGAGAAATAAAGAGACTAAGAAGGAGGTGCAGTCTGGAAAGAAATAGAGTTAGAAATGGCTGTGGAAGTAAGGAGAAATTGAAGCTATTTACTAGAAAAGTGAATCTAGCAAAGAAGGCAGCTAAGGATAACATGATGGCAAGCATAATTGGCAGTCATACAAATTTTAGTGAAAAATGGAAGGGTATGTATAGGTATTTTAAGGCAGAAACAGGTTCCAAGAAGGACATTCCAGGAATAATTAATGAAAAAGGGGAGTGTGTATGTGAAGATCTTCAAAAGGCAGAAGTATTCAGTCAGCAGTATGTAAAGATTGTTGGTTTCAAGGATAATGTCAAGATAGAGGAGGAGACTAAGGCCAAAGAAGTAATAAAATTTATATATGATAACAATGACATTTACAATAAGATACAAAAGTTGAAAACTAGAAAAGCAGCTGGAATTGATCAGATTTCTGGGGATATACTAAAGACAATGGGTTGGGATATAGTACCATATCTGAAGTACTTATTTGATTATTGTTTGGTCGGAGGAGCTATACCAGATGAATGGAGAGTTGCTATAGTAGCCCCTGTGTATAAAGGAAAGGGTGGTAGACATAAAGCTGAAAATTACAGGCCAGTAAGTTTGACATGCATTGCATGTAAGCTTTGGGAAGGCATTCTTTCTGATTATATTAGACATGTTTGTGAAATTAATAA
Organism: Anabrus simplex; assembly: GCF_040414725.1. NCBI lineage: Eukaryota > Metazoa > Arthropoda > Insecta > Orthoptera > Tettigoniidae > Anabrus > Anabrus simplex. The sequence goes on from NC_090265.1 coordinate 1,546,657,056, forward strand.
CTGGTTCGATAGAAGGCAATTCGGTTTTAGGAAAGATTATTCCACTGAAGCTCAACTTGTAGAATTCCAGCAAGATATAGCAGATATTTTGGATTCTGGAGGTCAAATGGACTGTATCGCGATTGAGCTGTCTAAAGCATTTGAGAGGGTGGATCATGGGAGACTACTGGCAAAAATGAGTGCAATTGGACTAGACAAAAGAGTGACTGAATGGGTTGCTATATTTCTAGAAAATAGATCTCAGAGAGTTAGAGTAGGTGAAGTTTTGTCTGACCCTGTAATAGTTGAGAGGGGAGTTCCTCAGGGCAGTGTTATCGGACCTTTATGTTTTCTTATATATATAAATGATATGAGTAAAGGAGTGGAATCGGATGTAAGGCTTTTTGCGGATGATGTTATTCTCTATAGAGTGATAAATAAGTTACAAGATTGTGAACAACTGCAACGTGACCTTGAAAATATTGTGAGATGGACAGCAGGCAATGGTATGTTGATAAACGGGGTTAAAAGTCAGGTTGTGAGTTTCACAAATAGGAAAAGTCCTTAATGGTTATGAATTTCATGTTTTTGGTCCGTATTGAACTGAGAATAATATATAAGTAATAATAATAACAACGTAAACGTTTCCACCTTTTCAATACTAAAATATATTCACAAAATTATAAATTACACGGTACTAGTTTCGACCCATCTAGGGGTCATCATCAGCCGTATTGGAGCAAAGATCACTTTTGGCGAAATCCTAAGAAAATGTTATTTTAAAGAATAACAAGTGAAATGAGATGTTATTATTGTAATAGTTAATAATACAAGGAATATACATACTAAGAGGTTTTTAACAAAAAATAAAGTATAAATGGGGTGTTGTAAAAATTATAATCATGGAAATCAGTAAGTTCTTGTATTGAAATGATATATATAAAATTATATATGGCTTAGGAAGAGGGCTTAAGGTGGGGCTGAAGGGTGTGGGAGAAAATGTAATTGTCTTGGAAGAGTACCTTTGATTAAATTTAGGATTGAGTTTAGGTTGGCTGCATTATTGTTTCTGAGGAAAGTGATAAATAGATCGAAGAGTATGTTGGGTTTCTCTGAGATTTCATTGAGATTGTGACTGGCATTAAAGTATTGGTCTAGGTGTATGTAGTAATTTTCCATTATGTTGAGTAAAGGGCCCTTGTTTGCTAATACGAGGATGTCCATGTCTTGTTCAATATTGGTGAAATTATGGTTATAATCTTGCATGTGTTGGCCGATGGCTGAAAACTTGTTGTATTTTATTGCGTTAGTGTGCTCGTGGTATCTGATAATGAAGTTTCTCCCAGTTTGCCCGATGTAGGTTTTTTTACAGGTGGTACATTTGATCCTATAAACTCCTGATTTTAAAAAAACTGCTGGTCTTGTTGATGTGTGAAGTATTGTATAAAACGTTCATGTTCTTATTGTTGGTTTTGAAGGCTATTTTAACGCCTTGTTTCTTAAAGATGTTGGTTAACTTGTAGATATCATTGTTGAACGTGAAGGTGGAAAATGTTAGAGGTTTGGTTATTTCTTTTTTGAGGGTAGTTTTTGGGCGATGTTTGTGTTTATTGATTATCCTTTCTATAAAATGATTGCTGAAGCCATTGAATTTTGCGATTCCGCGGATTGTGTTGAGTTCGTTTTTTAGATCTTTATTGGACATTGGTATGCTGAAGGCTCGGTGAAAAGCCCATACAAGAGGTACATAAGGTCGGTGGCATCAGTTTCTGAAATGCACAGACTCTATCTCAAAGAACACAAGGAACAGAGTAATGTAGGCCCTCCCCTTTCATATGAAAAATACATGTTTTTAATGAAAAGTTTAACATTGGGTTTAAGGCACCTTTAAGTAACACCTGCGCAGTACACAATGAGTGGAGGGCTATGGATGAGGATGATGTCCCTTATGTAGTTAGGCTTCATCAAATAAAAGCAGAACAAGGATACAAAACTCTAAATGATGCTAGAAAAGACTCTAAAGCTTCTACTTATGAATACTTAGTTACCACATACAGTAGGCTTTACTTAAAATACCTACGGAAAAAGTGTTCTATCTCAGGCAGCTGTGGATGTATAACCTAGGTGTTAATGCCTGCAATGCCAAATCTGGTATCCTGTGTATGTGGACAGCAAACAATACTTCTCAGGGATTCTGTAAAATAGGTTCATGCCTACTAAAAATTTGGGCTGACAATCAGTTAAAACTAAACTAAACTAAAGTAAACTGTGGTTCTTCTCAGATTCTTGTAGCAGCCAAGATAAGAATATGGTTATCTTTATTCTGTATTACATTTTAGTACATACTGGGAAGTTTCATGAAATAAAACATTTGTTTCTGGTGCCTGGCCACACATTTTTGTCAAGCGATAGTTATTTTGGAATGATAGAGAAAAAGTCTTAACAAGTTGATTATGTTTACACTCCCGAACAATGGAGAAACATTATTATAAGGGCCCGGGTCAAAAAATAATTTACAGTCGTGGACATGGAATGTGCAGATTTCAAGGATTTAAAAAAAGTTTGTAGTGAAGGACAAACTAGTGTTTGAGGACAAAAAGTACCGAGCAGAGAAACAACAACAATAAAAGTAACAAAATACAAGTTAGGTTTCTTGTTCCTTAAGTTCTCATACTCACATTCAGAATCATGGACAAAAGTTAATATTTTCCAAAAACAACCTCGAAGGCCAAAAATGAACAAAAAGATGAGAGTGTTGTTTACAAAGGAAGTGTTGAAACAAGCATTGGAAAACCTGACTACCCTGTGCCCATCAGGAAGGGATATTAATCACTTAAAACACAGAGATTTGCTGTGTTTACTGCCATATATTCCAGCAAAGCATCACGCAGGGCCGTAGACAGACCGGTTTTCTCGAGTTAATTTTCCGGATTGTAGTTGGCAAAACAATATCTAAATTAATATAAAAGTGAAACGTAAATGAAATAAGCTACCAAAAATGTCTGGTCGTACTTGCAAAATGCCTGCAATTTTGTCGCCTGTGATGGGATGCTGAAGATGAAGAAGTTTCAATCTACTATATGAAGATGTGACCAACATGGAACAGCCATGTGCAGAGATCAATGAAGTCACAGAAATCCTTGTCATCCAATGTTGTTTAATTTTGACCTTGTCATCATTTTAAATTTTCTATGTAAAACAGCTGTTTGTGAAAACAAAAGGTACATTGGAACATTTAAAGACTGAAGAGCTTATAAAAAAGAAATTATGTTTTGAGAATTTATGTGAATTAGAAAATGTTAATTAGAATAAGATTAATTCAATTAATAAGATGCGACATAGAACTGTACATGTGAGAAACAGTCTTCTCTCAAGTTGAAAAAATGAATACATGTTTCTTTATTTTTAAAGGAGATTCAAAATACCTATTCCCACATCTGTAACATATTCAGTTTTTGAGATACTTATAAGTATCCACATAAAAATAATTCAACCCCTTGATCCGCCCTTACAGCACCTCCACTCCCCATCTAAGTGTATTTTCCGAAAACAAAAATACATGTTCCTTTATTTTTAAAGAAGATTCCAAATACCAACTTTCACGTCTGTAACATTTTCAGTTTTTAAGATGTAAGTATCCTCATAAAAAAGAATTCAACTAATTTTCACTTCATTTCATCCCCCGTTAAGTGCCTTCTCCGAAAACAAAAAGGTACATGTTCCTGTATTTTTTTAAAAAAATTCCAAATACCAAGTTTCTTGTCCCTAACATGTTAAGTTTTTGGCTTATAATGTAGATATACTGGTACTCATTTTAAAATTTCACCTGCTTTTCCAATTCTTTTCAGCCCCTTAATGGATTTACCAAAACCAAAAAAAATATGTGTTTCATTATTTTTAAAGGAGATTTCAAATACCAGTTTTCATGTCTGTACATCTGTAACACCCTCAGTTTTTGAGATAAATGTATACTCCTGAGAATAATTCAACATCTTCTTCACTTCTTTCCACCCCTCTCCCGCCTTAAGTGGACTTTCCAAAAGCAAAATATACGTGTTTCTTTATTTTGAAAGGAAATTAAAAATACCAACTTTCACGTCTGTAACAGCTTCAGTTTTTAAAATAAAGTATCCTCATAAACATATTTCAACTCCTTATTTAATTATTTTCAACCCCATACCCCTTATGTCGATTTTCTGAAAAAAATGCGTGTTTCTTCATTTTTAAAGGAGATTCCAAATACTAATTTTCACGTCTGTAACATCTTCAGTTTTTTCAGTTATGTTCATAACTTCAATTTTTGAGATATAATTATATTCATAAAAGTAATTCAACTCCTTTTTCACCCCCCTTCCTACCCGTTAAGTTGATTCCCACCTCCCCAAAAGTGCATGTTTCTTTATTTTTAAAGGAGGTTCCAAATTTCACTTTTCACGTCTTTAACATTTTTAGTTTTTGAAATATAAGTATCCTCACACAAAGAATTCAACCAATTTTTCAATTTATTCACCCCTCTTAAGTGGATTTTCCAGAGACAAAAGAACACGTGTTTCTTTACTTTGAAAGAATTATCCAAATAGAAATGTTCATGCCTCTAACATCTTCAGTTTTTGAGATATAAGTATCGTCATAAAAAGAATTCAACTCCATTTTCACCCCAGCCCATTAAGTTGTTTCCCACCATCCCATAAATGTGTGTTTCTTTATTTTTGAGGCTGATTCCAAATACAAATTTTCACATGTGTAACCTTGTTTTTGAGATATAAGTTTCTCCATAAAAAGAATTAAACTTTTTCACTTCCTTTCACCCTCACCCCTTAGGTGAATTTTCCAAAAACCAATAAACTTGCTTCTCTGTTTATAAAGGAACTTCCAAATACCAGTTATCATGACTTAACATCTTCAGTTTTGAGATATATGTATCCTCATAAAAAGGATTTAAACTCCTTTTACACTACCCAAAAATGCATGTTTTTTTTATTTTTAAAGGAGATTCCAAATACTAATTTTAACATCTGTAACATCTTTAGTTTTTGAGATATAAGTATCCTTCTACAAAGTATTGAACTAATTATTCAATTAATTCACCACCTTAAGTGGATTTTCCAAAGACAAAACATCACGTGTTTCTTTACTTTTAAAGAAAATTCCAAATACAAATTTTCATGTCTTTAACATCTTCAGTTTTTGAGATATAAGTATCCTCATGAAAAGAATTCAACTCCTTCTTCACTCCACTTCCGCCGGTTAAACTGATTTCCCCCCCACCCAAAAAATGTGTGTCTCTTTATTTTTAAAGGAGATTCCAAATACCAGTTTCCATATCTATAACCTTCAGTGTTCTCCAGAAAAGGAATTCAAATTTTTCTTCCTTTCACACTCCCCAGTCTAGTGAATGTTCCAAAAACAAACAGTACCTGTTTCTTTAAAAGAGGTTCCAAATACCAATTATCATGAGTGTAACATCTTCAGTTTTGAGACATATGTATCCTTGTAAACATAATTCATCTCCGTTTTCACACCCCCTCCACCCACCAAGTTGATTCCGCACCAAATGCGTGTTTCTTTATATTTAAAGGAGATTCCAAATACCAGTTTTCACGTTTGTAACATCTTTAGATTTTTTGGTATATACATTCTCATACAAATAATTCAACTAATTTTTCAATTCTTTCACCCTCCCCCCCTCCTCCGTTAAGGGTTTTTCCTAAAAACCAAACAACATGTATTTCCTTATTTTTAAAGATGATTCCAAATACCAATTTTCACATCTGCAACATGTTAAGTTTTTGAGATATACTGTAGATATGCTAAGTTTAAAAATTCACCACCTTTTTCAGTTCCCCTTAAGTGGAATTTCTGAAAAAATTTGTATGTTTCTTTACATTTACAGGAAATTCCAAATACCAGTTTTCAAATCTGTAATATGTTACATGTCTGAGATACACTTAAGAAATGGAAATTTCAACACCATGAAGGCACTGGTCGTTTGTGTTGATTTTCAAGATATGGAACGGTGCCATGTAGGTATATAAACGATCAAAGTTTCAGACCCATTGGATTGTTGCTACAAGTCTCCCCACGTGATTGGTCGCGGAGGAATCAACTCCAGTATACGGACTTTGGTGTAGCGTAGTTGACTTGCAGTCTGTGCAGTGAAGTGTTCCCCATCAAACATTCCTCGACAACAGAGAAGAGCACACTATCAACAACTGTTGCCGTTTGAGATGGCTCAGTCAGTTGGGCTGTGTGAGGCTGGCACAAGCCCAACGCAACAGACAACTGTGAGAGAGGATCGCCGCATCATTCGGATGGCCCAGATGGAACCCCATGCAACAGCAGCGCAAATTCGAGTAGCTGTGGCACCCCACGTTACACAACAGATAGTTGGTAATCGCCTGCGTGCAGTTGGCTTACGAGCCTGTGTCCTTGCAGAAGGTGTTCCATTGACCCCACAACAGCAACGTGTAAGGCTGGCCTGGTGTCGAGAAAGATTGACGTGGGTCGATGAATGGCATAGGGTCATTTTTAGTGATGAATCGCACTTCTGTCTTGCCTGCAGTGATTGCCGGAATCGTGTGTGTCGACGTACCGGGGAGAGGGGCCACCCAGATCTTATTTTTGAGAGCCACACAGGGCCAACACCAAGCATTATGGTCTGGGGAGCTATTGGCTTTAATGTGAAATTACAATTAGTGCTTGCTTGTTGAGGGCACTATGACTGCTCGACAGTACGTTGATAGGGTACTCAATCCAGTGGTTGTCCCTATGATGGCGAACGTTGCTAATGGGATGTTTCAGCAGGACAATGCCCGGGTTCACACTGCACGCATCTCCAGAGAAGCTCCCCATGACAACACAACCTTAGAATGACCCACCAGATCCCCGGACTTTAGTCCTATTGAGCATGTGTGGGACATGACGGGTCGACAACTGGCCAACCATCCTCAGCCACCCACAACTCTGGAACAACTGACCCATGCAGTACAGCAAGCATGGGCCACAATTGCTCAGGAAGCGATCCAGGGCCTTATTGACTCCATGCCTCAACGGATTCATCAACGTTTTGCAGCTTGTGGTGGGCACATCCTGTATTGATTGTTGTCCATGCTTGCGGTCAGAGGGACCTGAAAGTGTAATCATCGAATCACAACTGAACACTCATTCTGCATGTTTAATTGCAGCAATGTAGCACCACTCCTTCTGGGTGTTGCAATTTCCATTTTCTTCAGTGTAATTTGCAGCTATAGACTTTTAAAAATTCACCCCGTTTGTCACTCATGTTCACCCTCTATTCATCAGATTATCCAAAAACACAAACATATATGTTCCTTTATTTTCAAAGGAGATTCCAAATTTCAATTTTCATGTCTGTAACATCTTCAGTTTTTGAGATATAAGTGTCCTCATAAAAGGTATTCAACCAGTTTTCCCCCGTTTTTCACACCCCTTAATGGGATTATCCAAAAACAAAATAATACGTGTTTATTTTTAAAGGAGATTCCAAATACCAATTTTAAGTTTTTGAGATATAGATATCCTCATTTTAAAAATTCATCCCCATTTTCATCCCCTTAGCAAAGGAATATCCAGGAATCCTTCCTTAGCGAGCACCTACATGTTAATATGAATGTATTCTCAAAATTTCATTTCTTTATGTCCAGTAGTTTTGGCTCGGCGATGATGAATCTGTCAGTCAGTCAGTCAGGACAAGTTATTTTATATATATAGATAATTATAATTAATTTTTCTATTAAATACACAGCTCATCCCTAATAAATTTATATTGTTTACAAAATTCTACTTACAATATCTCCTGTACTACTTACAAATATAGTCAACTGATATACAGTATGTGGAATTACTTCAAATGATACTATACAACTGGTATAAGATTGAAATTTACATTGCATTTATTTACTTATTTATATTTTTACCCATTCTGGAACCTAAGTAGCATAACGACCTGCTGCGTCTTGACCAGAGTCCCTTTTTCCACCACTTTTCAGAGTTCCTGAAGGGCCTTCACAGCTACCGTAGCGCTCCCAGGGTCCTCGAAGTCCCCACTGTACTTCACCCCTACAGGCAGTCCCCTACTTTGGCTGTCCAAACTCCTTAGACCAAGAGATGGAATTAATTTATTCACACACACTTTTTATTTACAATAACCTGCACTGGTCGAATGCCCTCTAACATTTCATTTATTTTCTCTGTTGCTGTTTATTCTCTTCTCGAATATCTGTACAGATTTTGGAAAAGGATCAAACACTACCCCTGGTAAACTGTTCCACTCCTTCACACCCTTCCCAATGAATGAAAATTTACCCCAATCACTTCTGCTAAAATTCCTTCTAATTTTATATTTGTGGTCTGTCCTGCCGATATAATTATTTTCCAACTGAAGCCTCTCATGGATTTCTCCCCATGCTTCTTCTCTTGTATAGGCTCTATATAATCCTATAAGTCTAGTTTTCTCCCTTCTCTTACTTAAAATTTCCCACCCAAGTTCCTTTAACATTTCTGATACACTACTCTTTCTACTGAAATCCCCTGTTACAAATCTTGCTGCTTCCCTCTGCACACTAATCTATTTCCCTTTAAGATTGGCATTATCAGTTAGTTATGTGTGAAGTGAATTTTTATAGAATTCCTTTCAACACTATTCTCGATTATTTTTATAACTAAACCACCTGACCCCCCTCCCTTAAGGGCGGACCCCCCTCCCTTAAGAGCACTAGGGATGGTTTACCCCCACAGTGTTCGTCTCCTGATAGTAAGTAATATGTGTACCAAGTTTGGTTGAAATTGCTCCAGTGGTTTAGGAGGAGATGTGTCATTTACGCACACATACATACATACATTCATCCATTTTTATATATATATTAGTAAGATAAGATTTTTATACTGCACCCCTTTTCCATCCCCGCCCAAAGGAGTCCTATGAGTGCCTTACACAACAGTATACTTTTTCCAGATAGTAAGTCTTATGTGTACCAATTTTGGTTGGCAGCTATGCCCAAACGTACATGTATAATCTCGCTGCTCTAGAATCGTGGACCTGGCGTTGCCCCGATTCCTAGAGCACGGGTATTGTGGTGTCAATATCCGATTCCTAGAGCACGGGTAGTTTGGTGCCAATATCTCCATAACGGTTGGTTTTACAGCCTTAAAACATAGGGCTTACCGAGTTTTGTTCTTTGCGTCAAGAGGATTAAATTGAGCTTTGTCTCGTCCTTGTACGACAAATTCAATATTTTGCCTATATTAGCCTATTATTTTTATATCTCCCCCTGTTCCCCCCACCTCGAATTGTTTTGAAAATAAAATACAGCCCATGTTACTCACTGACAATGTAGCTTTCTATAGGTGAAGACATTTTTAAAATCAGTTCAGTAGTTTTTGAGTCTATTCGTTACAAACAAACAAATTTTTCCTCTTTATAATATTAGTATAGATAACTTGTCCTGACTGACTGACCGACTGATTCATCATCGCTGAGACAAAACTACTGGACATAAAGAAATGAACTTTGGGGATACATTCATATTAAGATGTAGGTGCTTGCTAAGAGAGGATTTTTGAATATTCCGTCACTAAGGGGGAGAAAAGGGGGTGAAATTTTAAATTGAGTGTATCTATATCTCAAAACTTTAAGGAAACACATATTTTTTTGTTTTTGGAAAATCCTAATAGGAGGGGTGGAAAAGGGTGAAAAAGGGGTCGAATGCCTTTAATCAGGATACCGGTACTTATAACTCAGAAACTGAAGATATTACAGACCAGAAAATTGGTACTTTTCATCTCTTTTAAAAATAAAGAAACATGTATTTTTTTGTTTTTGGAAAATCCAATTAATCGGAGGGTGAAAAGGGGGGTGAATTTTTAAAATGAGTGCATCTATATGTCAAAACTTTGAAAGTTTACAGATGTAGAAATTGGTATTTAGAATCTTCATTAAAAATAAAGAAACACGTACTTTTTTATTTTCAGAAAATCCCAATAGGAGGGGTGAAAAGGGGTGAAAAAGGGGTTGAATGCCTTTAATGAGGATACTTATATCTCAGAAACTGAAGATATTATGGACCTGAAAATTGATATTTGGGATCTACTTAAAAAATAAAGAAACATATATATTTTGTTTTTGGAAAGCCCAATTAATGGGGGGGGGGTTGGAAAGGGGGTGAATTTTTAAAATGAGTGTACATATATCTCAAAACTTTTAAAGTGTGCAGATGTAAAAATTGGTATTTAGAATCCCCTTTAAAAATAAAGAAACACATATTTTTTTGTTTTTGGAAAATCCCAATAGGAGGAGTAAAAAAGGGTGAAAATGGGTTGAATGCCTTAAATGAGGATACTTATATCTCAGAAACAGAAGATTTTACAGACCTGAAAATTGATATTTGGGATCTCCTTTGAAAATAAAGAAACACATACTTTTTTGTTTTTGAAAAATCTAATTAATGGGGGTTAAACAGGAGTGACAAACTCGGGTGAATTTTTAGACAGACTATATCTACAGTATATCTCAGAAACGTAAAATGTTACAGATGTAAAAATTGGTATTTGGAATCTCCTGTAAAAGTAAAGAAACCTAGGTGATTTGTTTTTGGAAACTTCACTTAAGGGGAACTAAAAAGGGGGTTAAATTTTTTAAATGAGCATTTCTACAGTATATTTCAAAAACTTAACATGTTACCGAAGTGAAAAATAGTTGAGGGATAAAAGTGACTGAAAATGGGGTTGAATTCTTTTAATTAGGATACTGATATCTCAAAAGCTGAAGATGTTACAGACGTGAAATTTGGTAATTTCCTTTAAAAATGAAGGAATACGTATTTCTTGTTTTCGGAAATCCACCTAAAGGGAGAGAGAAATTGAAAAATTAGTTGAATTATTTGTATGAGGATACTATTATCTCAAAATCGAAAGATTTTGCAGATGTGAAAATTGGTATTTGGAATCTGCTTTAAAATTAAACAAACACGTATTCTTGGAAAATCCAATGAAGCAGGGGAAGGTGAAAAATTGAAAAATTAATTGAATTAATTGTATGAGGATACTTACATCTAATAAAAACTAAAGTTGTTACAGATGTAAAAATTGATATTTGGATCTCCTTTAAAACAAAGAAAAAAGCGTTTTTGGGCAAAATCATTTTGGGGGGTGGGGGTGAAAAGGAGTTGAATTCCTTTTATGTGGACACTTATCTCAAAACTGAAGATGTTAGAGTCATGATAATTGGTATTTAGAAGATCCTTTACTATTAAAGAGACAAGTATTTTTAACAGGAAAATCACGTAAGGGTATGTGTGTGAAAGTATGTGAAAAAAAGTGAATTATTGTTATTGGGATACTTACATCACAGAACTGAAGGTAACAGACGTGAACACTGGTATCTGGAATCTCCTTTAAACATAAGGAAACACGCCTTCTTTTTTTGGGGTGGGGGTGGGGAATCAACTAAACGGCAGTGGGGTGAAAAAGGAGTTGAGACCAATTGATTTTACTGTTCATAATGTACTTATTCTGATCATAAACTGATCATTTTTAATCTTTCCTGGGTTCATTTTCAAGAACCATCTTTTCCTTTAGAGTACATAAAGTTAAATTACAGTAGATTCTCCTGGCATATAAATAAAAATTTAAACACATTTGAAATAAATGATATGAATGATATTGACCGAGCAATTGTTCATCTCTATAATAAGGTCAGTAATTCACGGAAGTATATCATTCATGTCGCCAGAAATCTCGCGTTTGCCTACACGCAACGATGGTGCTGGTCACATTGTCTGCAATGACAATGACAGAGGATGTAATTTACCACCAAGTAGCGGTCTTGCATTTTGCTGTGGGTTCCAGACCATCAATAATAATAATAATAATAATAATAATAATAATAATAATAATAATAATAATAATAATAATAATAATAATAATAATAATAATAATAATGTTCTGGACCATCGTCAAAATGTGCGGACCGGGCTGGAAACGGGTCTGGCTGGGTAATGACTGCGATTGCAGTCCAGCCGCGAGTTCAGTACCACCAAGACAACACCATGCCGAATCTCCTCAAGGATTTGATCCATATTAAAATGCTTATAGGAAAAGATGGCAAAGATTTAGGGACCCAATTGGCCAGGTGGAATACCTGGACCTATCCTGGGAAGTATGAAATCGATTGCTGGAAAGAGAGATTGAAAAATGGGAGGAACTTTGCCGTATTCTCTCAGAAAACGAGTCAGATCACGAATTTTGGCAGATTCTCTCAGAAAATGAGTTAGATCGCGAATTTCGGCGGATTATATATAAAACGTTAAGCATTCAATTATAAATTTCATTATAATACCGTAACAAAGCACGGGTATCTTGATAGTTTTATATATATATAGATTTGGTACCTTATTTGCTGGCCTCATTTCCTATTTGATGTTGTACTTAGGTTTTTAATAAATTTGAGCTTAAGGGTGGTTGTCACATGATTCGTTTTCCCCACAATGAGATACGATCTCATGACCTAGTAGGGTTCCTTCCATAGTTGTCATTTGTTAGACCTGTAAGTTAGTGTTTTCGCAAAGCGAACATGGCGTTTATTTGGTGTTGATAAATTTGATTTTAATTTCATACTTTTCTATTTTCATTTTTATTATTATGTAGACACTCAAAAGGTGTTACATATTTATTAGTGGCTATTCTTATATTCTTGTGTTTGTAAGTAATACAACAGAAAAGGGTAGGTTTTACATTGCTTTGAAGAACCCACACTATTGTTATCTACAGGAGATGAGCGTGCAGTTGTTGAGACTACCTGTCTAACTCCCTCTCTTCTGTTTGTCTCGTTGCCCTTCCTTTATTGTTGTAATAATGTTAGTTGCTAATATTGTCATTCACAGAAATATTCATTTATCTGTTTGGTTTTCAATCTTAATTTTGTAGTTGAGTGATCGTGTTCGTGTAGTTATAATGCATAGGTTATGATTTTCATTTCCTTGTTGATGAATACTAATATAATAGAGTTTGAGGCAACCCTAATGATGATTGTTATCAGATTGCCCTTGCTTTGATATTCAACAAGAACTGATGATGACTCCAAGGGAGTCGAAACTGGTCTTTGCCCAATAAATTTTATGGATATTACAATGTGTTGAATGGTGGAACATCCCTCAAACTCTATTATATTAGTTATAATGCCGTAGTAATTTTACTTTTTAACTATTTTTAACTGTTTGGTTTTCGTTTTTGATTTGATTGGTGGTAATAGTATAACATCAGTCCCCATGAGCAACTACTATAAACATTAATCAGGGTATCAAAAGAGAAAAACAAAAGAAATACACGAGATGGAGGCTTCGAAAGGGCAAACGTCCTTGAACACATTTATAAAATCATTTTTGATTTGTGTATTGCCTTGAGTTTATTTGACTATTCCTGCAACTGTTACCAATGCTGAAAAAGCATTTCAATGCTAAAGAGAGTGAAAAATATGCTTTGCTTTACAATGACATAAGAGAGACTGTCAAGCCTTGGGATGGCTAAACTTGCAAAAAAATCAACATGGATGCCACCATTGATAATTTTGCAGCAAGGAAAGCACGAAGGTCCTCTATATGAAATGTACTTAACGCCAGGCTCCTTTTGTAAGGTAAAGGTAAGCTGGAAGTTAAATCATACTTATATTCAGTTGAGTAATAACGATTTCTTCTTTTTAAATATAGTGCTAGACCTACAAGTAACCATTAATAATTACTTTTTTGAGATGGCCATTTTATTTAGCATTTAGGAACCAAAAAAACATTAATAATAGGCCATATGTATAATTTAGATAAGTTAAAGATTGTTCTAACTTTAAGGAACTTTAAGTATTGTCCTATACTTTAGGATTGGATTGTACTGTACTGTATGCTACAGTATGACAACATCAGGTTGCTAATATATTTTATCTCAAATGCTTTCTGACTATTACTTTTATTTCATTTTGAAAAGAAGCTATCCTGCTCTTCCATGTGGGCTCCACTTGAAAG